>NW_027552578.1:0-71598 GCF_045843805.1 Urocitellus parryii | reverse complement strand
CCAAGTGGGATTGGTGTACTGATCATTACCTGCCAGTATCATCAAGATTGGGTGAAAAAATGTTTGCTGAGATTTCAGGAAACTCGTAGTTTTTTGGAAGCTTGGAAACCCCTTTCAATGAAAGTGATTCTCGTCAGTCTCTGCTTGGGGCTACTTCCATAGGACACAAACCATAGCGATAGAACTTGGAACTACATTATTGTGCCAAATTTCAAAGAGCTAGCATAAACTGTGTTTGATTTCGAGTTCCAACTACATGTATCCATATAGGAGAAAACAGAGTGAAACCTAAACATGAAAACGGTTACTGCAAAGGAACGGTTTAACCTAGAAGAACGAAATTTGGTGAGCCAAGTGGGATTGGTGTACTGATCATTACCTGCAAGTATCATCAAGATTGGGTGAAAAAATGTTTGCTGAGATTTCAGGAAACTCGTAGTTTTTTGGAAGCTTGGCAAACCCTTTCAATGAAAGTGATTCTCGTCAGTCTCTGTTTGGGGCTACCCACATAGGACACAAACCATAGCGATAGAACTTGGAACTACATTATTGTGCCAAGTTTCAAAGAGCTAGCACAAACCGTGTTTGATATAGAGTTCCAACAACATGTATCCATATAGGAGAAAACAGAGTTAAACCTAAACATGAAAACGGTTACTGCAAAGGAACGGTTTAACCTAGAAGAACGAAATATGGTGAGCCAAGTTGGATTGGTGTACTGATCATTACCTGCAAGTATCATCAAGATTGGGTGAAAAAATGTTTGCTGAGATTTAAGGAAACTCGTAGTTTTTTGGAAGCTTGGCAACCCCTTTCAATGAAAGTGATTCTCGTCAGTCTCTGCTTGGGGCTACTTCCATAGGACACAAACCATAGCGATAGAACTTGGAACTACATTATTGTGCCAAGTTTCAAAGAGCTAGCACAAACCGTGTTTTATTTAGAGTTCCAACAACATGTGTCCATATAAGAGAAAACAGAGTGAAACCTAAACATGAAAACCTTTACTGCAAAGGAACGGTTTAACCTAGAAGAACGAAATTTGGTGAGCCAAGTTGGATTGGTGTACTGATCATTACCTGCAAGTATCATCAAGATTGGGTGAAAAAATGTTTGCTGAGATTTCAGGAAACTCGTAGTTTTTTGGAAGCTTGGCAACCCCTTTCAATGAAAGTGATTCTCGTCAGTCTCTGCTTGGGGCTACTTCAATAGGACACAAACCATAGCGATAGAACTTGGAAGTACATTATTGTGCCAAGTTTCAAAGAGCTAGCACAAACCGTGTTTGATTTAGAGTTCCAAATACATGTATCCATATAGGAGAGAACAGACTGAAACCTAAACCTGAAAACGGTTACTGCAAAGGAACGGTTTAACCTAGAAGAACGAAATTTGGTGAGCCAAGTTGGATTGGTGTACTGATCATTACCTGCAAGTATCATCAAGATTGGGTGAAAAAATGTTTGCTGAGATTTCAGGAAACTCGTAGGTTTTTGGAAGCTTGGCAACCCCTTTCAATGAAAGTGATTCTCGTCAGTCTCTGCTTGGGGCTACATCCATAGGACACAAACCATAGCGATAGAACTTGGAACTACATTATTGTGCCAAGTTTCAAAGAGCTAGCACACACCGTGTTTCAATTGGAGTTCCAACTACATGTATCCATATAGGAGAAAACAGAGTGAAAGCTAAACATGAAAACGGTTACTGCAAAGGAACGGTTTAACCTAGAAGAACAAAATTTGGTGAGCCAAGTGGCTTTGGTGTACTGATCATTACATGCTAGTATCATCAAGATTGGGTGAAAAAATGTTTGCTGAAATTTCAGGAAACTCCTAGTGTTTTGGAAGGTTGGCAACCCCTTTCAATGAAAGTGATTATCGTCAGTCTCTGTTTGGGGCTACGCACATAGGAAACAAACCATAGCGATAGAACTTGGAACTACATTATTGTGCCAAGTTTCAAAGAGCTAGCGCAAACCGTATTGATTTCGAGTTCCAACTGCATGTATCAATATAGGAGGAAACAGAGTGAAACCTAAACATGAAAAAGGTCACTGCAAAGGAACGGTTTAACCTAGAAGAAGGAAATTTGGTGAGCCATGTGGGATTAGTGTACTGATCATTACCTGAAAGTATCATCAAGATTGGGTGAAAAAATGTTTGCTGAGATTTCAGGAAACTCGTAGTTTTTTGGAAGCTTGGCAACCCCTTTCATGAAAGTGATTCTCCTCAGTCTCTGCTTGGGGCTACTTCCATAGGACACAAACCATAGCGATAGAACTTGGAACTACATTATTGTGCCAAGTTTCAAAGAGCTAGCACAAACCGTGTTTGATTTAGAGTTCCAACTACATATATCCATATAGGAGAAAACGGAGTGAAACCTAAACATGAAAACTGTTACTGCAAACGAACGGTGTAACCTAGAAGAACGAAAATTGGTGAGCCAAGTGGAATTGGTGTACTGATCATTACCTGCAAGTATCATCAAGATTGGGTGAAAAAATGTTTGCTGAGATTTCAGGAAACTCGTAGTTTTTTGGAAGCTTGGCAACCCCTTTCAATGAAAGTGATTCTCGTCAGTCTCTGCTTGGGGCTACCCACATAGGACACAAACCATAGCGATAGAACTTGGAACTACATTATTGTGCCACGTTTCAAAGAGCTAGCACAAACCGTGTTTGATTTAGAGTTCCAACAACATGTATCCATATAGGAGAAAACAGAGTGAAACCTAAACATGAAAACGGTTACTGCAATGGAACGGTTTAACCTAGAAGAACGAAATTTGGTGAGCCAAGTGGGATTGGTGTACTGATCATTACCTGCAAGTATCATCAAGATTGGGTGAAAAAATGTTTGCTGAGATTTCAGGAAACTCGTAGTTTTTTGGAAGCTTGGCAACCCCTTTCAATGAAAGTGATTCTCGTCAGTCTCTGCTTGGGGTTACCTACATAGGACAAAAACCATAGCGATAGAACTTGGAACTACATTATTGTGCCACGTTTCAAAGAGCTAGTGCACACCGTGTTTTGAATTGGAGTTCCAACTACATGTATCCATATAGGAGAAAACAGAGTGAAAGCTAAACATGAAAACGGTTACTGCAAAAGAAGGGTTTACCTTAGAAGAACGAAATTTGGTGAGCCAAGTGGGTTTGGTGTACTGATCATTACCTGCTAGTATCATCAAGATTGGGTGAAAAATGTTTGCTGAGATTTCAGGAAACTCGTAGTTTTTCGGAAGCTTTGCAACCAATTTTCAATGAAAGTGATTCTCGTAAGTCTCTGCTTGGGGCTACTTCAATTGGACACAAACCATAGCGATAGAACTTGGAACTACATTATTGTGCAAGTTTCAAAGAGCTAGCACAAACCGTGTTTGATTTAGAGTTCCAACAACATGTATCCATATAGGAGAAAACAGAGTTAAACCTAAACATGAAAACGGTTACTGCAAAGGAACGGTTAACCTAGAAGAACGAAATTTGGTGAGCCAAGTTGGATTGGTGTACTGATCATTACCTGCAAGTATCATCAAGATTGGGTGAAAAAATGTTTGCTGAGATTTCAGGAAACTCGTAGTTTTTTGGAAGCTTGGCAAACCCTTTCAATGAAAGTGATTCTCATCAGTCTCTGCTTGGGGCTACCCACATAGGACACAAACCATAGCGATAGAACTTGGAACTACATTATTGTGCCAAGTTTCAAAGAGCTAGCACAAACCGTGTTTGATTTAGAGTTCCAACAACATGTATCCATATAGGAGAAAACAGAGTGAAACCTAAACATGAAAACGGTTACTGCAAAGGAACGGTTTAACCTAGAAGAACGAAATTTGGTGAGCCAAGTGGGATTGGTGTTCTGATCATTACCTGCCAGTATCATCAAGATTGGGTGAAAAAATGTTTGCTGAGATTTCAGGAAACTCGTAGTTTTTTGGAAGCTTTGCAACCAATTTCAATGAATGTGATTATCGTCAGTCTCTGCTTGGGGCTACCCACATAGGACACAAACCATAGTGATAGAACTTGGAACTACATTATTGTGCCAAGTTTCAAAGAGCTAGCACAAACCGTGTTTGATTTAGAGTTCCAACAACATGTATCCATATAGGAGAAAACAGAGTGAAACCTAAACATGAAAACGGTTACTGCAAAGGAACTTTTTAACCTAGAAGAACGAAATTTGGTGAGCCAAGTTGGATTGGTGTACTGATCATTACCTGCAAGTATCATCAAGATTGGGTGAAAAAATGTTTGCTGAGATTTCAGGAAACTCGTAGTTTTTTGGAAGCTTGGCAACCCTTTCAATGAAAGTGATTCTCGTCAGTCTCTGCTTGGGGCTACGTACATAGGACACAAACCATAGCGATAGAACTTGGAACTACATTATTGTGCCAAGTTTCAAAGAGCTAGCACACACCGTGTTTCAATTGGAGTTCCAACTACATGTATCCATATAGCAGAAAACAGAGTGAAAGCTAAACATGTAAACGGTTACTGCAAAGGAACGGTTTAACCTAGAAGAACGAAATTTGGTGAGCCAATGGCTTTGGTGTACTGATCATTACATGCTAGTATCATCAAGATTAGGAGAAAAATGTTTGCTGAGATTTCAGGAAACTCGTAGTGTTTTGGAAGGTTGGCAACGCCTTTCAATGAAAGTGATTCTCGTCAGTCTCTGTTTGGGGCTACCCACATAAGAAACAAACCATAGCGATAGAACTTGGAACTACATTATTGTGCCAAGTTTCAAAGAGCTAGCGCAAACCGTATTGATTTAGAGTTCCAACTACATGTATCAATATAGGAGGAAACAGAGTGAAACCTAAACATGAAAACGGTTACTTCAAAGGAACGGTTTAACCTAGAAGAACGAAATTTGCTGAGCCAAGTGGGATTGGTGTTCTTATCATTACCTGCCAGTATCATCAAAATTGGGTGAAAAATGTTTGCTGAGATGTCAGGAAACTCGTAGTTTTTTGGAAGCTTGGCAACCCCTTTCAATGAAAGTGATTCTCGTCAGTCTCTGCTTGGGGCTACTTCCATAGGACACAAATCATAGTGATAGAACTTGGAACTCCATTATTGTGCCAAATTTCAAAGAGCTAGCACAAACCGTGTTTGATTTCGAGTTCCAACTACATATATCCATATAGGAGAAAACAGAGTGAAACCTAAACATGAAAACGGTTACTGCAAAGGAACGGGTTAACCTAGAAGAACGAAATTTGGTGAGCCAAGTGGGACTGGTGTACTGATCATTACCTGCAAGTATCATCAAGATTGGGTGAAAAAATGTTTGCTGAGATTTCAGGAAACTCGTAGTTTTTTGGAAGCTTGGCAACCCCTTTCAATGAAAGTGATTCTCGTCAGTCTCTGTTTTGGGCTACCCACATAGGACACAAACCATGGCGATAGAACTTGGAACTACATTATTGTGCCAAGTTTCAAAGAGCTAGCGCAAACCGTGTTTGATTTAGAGTTCCAACAACATGTATCCATATAGGAGAAAACAGAGTGAAACCTAAACCTGAAAACGGTTACTGCAAAGGAACGGTTTAACCTAGAAGAACGAAATTTGGTGAGCCAAGTGGGATTGGTGTTCTGATCATTACCTGCCAGTATCATCAAGATTGGGTGAAAAAATGTTTGCTGAGATTTCAGGAAACTCGTAGTTTTTTGGAAGCTTTGCAACCCCTTTCAATGAATGTGATTATCGTCAGTCTCTGCTTGGGGCTACCCACATAGGACACAAACCATAGTGATAGAACTTGGAACTACATTATTGTGCCAAGTTTCAAAGAGCTAGCACAAACCGTGTTTGATTTAGAGTTCCAACAACATGTATCCATATAGGAGAAAACAGAGTGAAACCTAAACATGAAAACGGTTACTGCAAAGGAACTTTTTAACCTAGAAGAACGAAATTTGGTGAGCCAAGTTGGATTGGTGTACTGATCATTACCTGCAAGTATCATCAAGATTGGGTGAAAAAATGTTTGCTGAGATTTCAGGAAACTCGTAGTTTTTTGGAAGCTTGGCAACCCCTTTCAATGAAAGTGATTCTCGTCAGTCTCTGCTTGGGGCTACGTACATAGGACACAAACCATAGCGATAGAACTTGGAACTACATTATTGTGCCAAGTTTCAAAGAGCTAGCACACACCGTGTTTCAATTGGAGTTCCAACTACATGTATCCATATAGCAGAAAACAGAGTGAAAGCTAAACATGTAAACGGTTACTGCAAAGGAACGGTTTAACCTAGAAGAACGAAATTTGGTGAGCCAATGGCTTTGGTGTACTGATCATTACATGCTAGTATCATCAAGATTAGGAGAAAAATGTTTGCTGAGATTTCAGGAAACTCGTAGTGTTTTGGAAGGTTGGCAACGCCTTTCAATGAAAGTGATTCTCGTCAGTCTCTGTTTGGGGCTACCCACATAAGAAACAAACCATAGCGATAGAACTTGGAACTACATTATTGTGCCAAGTTTCAAAGAGCTAGCGCAAACCGTATTGATTTAGAGTTCCAACTACATGTATCAATATAGGAGGAAACAGAGTGAAACCTAAACATGAAAACGGTTACTTCAAAGGAACGGTTTACCTAGAAGAACGAAATTTGCTGAGCCAAGTGGGATTGGTGTTCTTATCATTACCTGCCAGTATCATCAAAATTGGGTGAAAAAATGTTTGCTGAGATGTCAGGAAACTCGTAGTTTTTTGGAAGCTTGGCAACCCCTTTCAATGAAAGTGATTCTCGTCAGTCTCTGCTTGGGGCTACTTCCATAGGACACAAATCATAGTGATAGAACTTGGAACTCCATTATTGTGCCAAATTTCAAAGAGCTAGCACAAACCGTGTTTGATTTCGAGTTCCAACTACATATATCCATATAGGAGAAAACAGAGTGAAACCTAAACATGAAAACGGTTACTGCAAAGGAACGGGTTAACCTAGAAGAACGAAATTTGGTGAGCCAAGTGGGACTGGTGTACTGATCATTACCTGCAAGTATCATCAAGATTGGGTGAAAAAATGTTTGCTGAGATTTCAGGAAACTCGTAGTTTTTTGGAAGCTTGGCAACCCCTTTCAATGAAAGTGATTCTCGTCAGTCTCTGTTTTGGGCTACCCACATAGGACACAAACCATGGCGATAGAACTTGGAACTACATTATTGTGCCAAGTTTCAAAGAGCTAGCGCAAACCGTGTTTGATTTAGAGTTCCAACAACATGTATCCATATAGGAGAAAACAGAGTGAAACCTAAACCTGAAAACGGTTACTGCAAAGGAACGATTTAACCTAGAAGAACGAAATTTGGTGAGCCAAGTGGGATTGGTGTACTGATCATTACCTGCCAGTATCATCAAGATTGGGTGAAAAAATGTTTGCTGAGATTTCAGGAAACTCGTAGTTTTTTGGAAGCTTGGCAACCGCTTTCAATGAAAGTGATTCTCGTCAGTCTCTGCTTGGGGCTACCTACATAGGACACAAACCATAGCGATAGAACTTGGAACTACATTATTGTGCCAAGTTTCAAAGAGCTAGCACACACCGTGTTTCAATTGGAGTTCCAGCTACATGTATCCATATAGGAGAAAACAGAGTGAAAGCTAAACATGAAAACGGTTACTGCAAAGGAACGGTTTAACCTAGAAGAACGAAATTTGGTGAGCCAATGGCTTTGGGGTACTGATCAATACATGCTAGTATCATCAAGATTGGGTGAAAAAATGTTTGCTGAGATTTCAGGAAACTCGTAGTGTTTTGGAAGGTTGGCAACCCCTTTCAATGAAAGTGATTCTCGTCAGCCTCTGTTTGGGGCTACCCACATAGGACACAAACCATAGCGATAGAACTTGGAACTACATTATTGTGCCAAGTTTCAAAGAGCTAGCACAAACCGTGTTTGATTTAGAGTTCCAAAAACATGTATCCATATAGGAGAAAACAGAGTTAAAGCTAAACATGAAAACGGTTCCTGCAAAGGAAAGGTTTAACCTAGAAGAACGAAATTTGGTGAGCCAAGTGGGATTGGTGTACTGATCATTACTTGCAAGTATCATCAAGATTGGGTCAAAAAATGTTTGCTGAGATTTCAGGAAACTCGTAGTTTTTTGGAAGCTTGGCAACCCCTTTCAATGAAAGTGATTCTCGTCAGTCTCTGCTTGGGGCTACCCACATAGGACACAAACCATAGCGATAGAACTTGGAACTACATTATTGTGCCAAGTTTCAAAGAGCTAGCACAAACCGTGTTTGATTTAGAGTTCCAACAACATGTGTCCATATAAGAGAAAACAGAGTGAAACCTAAACATAAAAACGGTTACTGCAAAGGAACGGTTTAACCTAGAAGAACGAAATTTGGTGAGCCAAGTGGGATTGGTGTACTGATCATTACCTGCAAGTATCATCAAGATTGGGTGAAAAAATGTTTGCTGAGATTTCAGGAAACTCGTAGTTTTTTGGAAGCTTGGCAACCCCTTTCAATGAAAGTGATTCTCGTCAGTCTCTGCTTGGGGCTACTTCCATAGGACACAAACCATAGCGATAGAACTTGGAACTACATTAGTGTGCCAAGTTTCAAAGAGCTAGCACACACCGTGTTTCAATTGGAGTTCCAACTACATGTATCCATATAGGAGAAAACAGAGTGAAAGCTAAACATGAAAACGGTTACTGCAAAGGAACGGTTTAACCTAGAAGAACGAAATTTGGTGAGCCAAGTTGGATTGGTGTACTGATCATTACCTGCAAGTATCATCAAGATTGGGTGAAAAAATGTTTGCTGAGATTTCAGGAAACTCGTAGTTTTTTGGAAGCTTGACAACCCCTTTCAATGAAAGTGATTCTCGTCAGTCTCTGCTTGGGGCTACCCACATAGGACACAAACCATAGCGATAGAACTTGGAGCTACATTATTGTGCCAAGTTTCAAAGAGCTAGCACAAACCGTGTTTGATTTAGAGTTACAACAACATGTGTCCATATAAGAGAAAACAGAGTGAAACCTAAACATGAAAACGGTTACTGCAAAGGAACGGTTTAACCTAGAAGAACGAAATTTGGTGAGCCAAGTGGGATTGGTGTACTGATCATTACCTGCCAGTATCATCAAGATTGGGTGAAAAAATGTTTGCTGAGATTTCAGGAAACTCGTAGTTTTTTGGAAGCTTGGCAACCCTTTCAATGAAAGTGATTCTCGTCAGTCTCTGCTTGGGGCTACCTACATAGGACACAAACCATAGCGATAGAACTTGGAACTACATTATTGTGCCAAGTTTCAAAGAGCTAGCACACACCGTGTTCAATTGGAGTTCCAACTACATGTATCCATATAGCAGAAAAGAGAGTGAAAGCTAAACATGTAAACGGTTACTGCAAAGGAACGGTTTAACCTAGAAGAACGAAATTTGGTGAGCCAATGGCTTTGGCGTACTGATCATTACATGCTAGTATCATCAAGATTGGGTGAAAAAATGTTTGCTGAGATTTCAGGAAACTCGTAGTGTTTTGGAAGGTTGGCAACGCCTTTCAATGAAAGTGATTCTCGTCAGTCTCTGTTTGGGGCTACCCACATAAGAAACAAACCATAGCGATAGAACTGGGAACTACATTATTGTGCCAAGTTTCAAAGAGCTAGCGCAAACCGTATTGATTTAGAGTTCCAACTACATGTATCAATATAAGAGGAAACAGAGTGAAACCTAAACATGAAAACGGTTACTGCAAAGGAACGGTTTAACCTAGAAGAACGAAATTTGGTGAGCCAAGTGGGATTGGTGTTCTGATCATTACCTGCCAGTATCATCAAGATTGTGTGAAAAAATGTTTGCTGAGATTTCAGGAAACTCGTAGTTTTTTGGAAGCTTTGCAACCCCTTTCAATGAAAGTGATTATCGTCAGTCTCTGCTTGGGGCTACCCACATAGGACACAAACCATAGCGATAGAACTTGGAACTACATTATTGTGCCAAGTTTCAAAGAGCTAGCACAAACCGTGTTTGATTTAGAGTTCCAACAACATGTATCCATATAGGAGAAAACAGAGTGAAACCTAAACATGAAAAACGGTTACTGCAAAGGAACGTTTTAACCTAGAAGAACGATATTTGGTGAGCCAAGTTGGATTGGTGTACTGATCATTATCTGCAAGTATCATCAAGATTGGGTCAAAAAATGTTTGCTGAGATTTCAGGAAACTCGTAGTTTTTTGGAAGCTTGGCAACCCCTTTCAATGAAAGTGATTCTCGTCAGTCTCTGCTTGGGGCTACGTACATAGGACACAAACCATAGCGATAGAACTTGGAACTACATTATTGTGCCAAGTTTCAAAGAGCTAGCACACACCGTGTTTCAATTGGAGTTCCAACTACATGTATCCATATAGCAGAAAACAGAGTGAAAGCTAAACATGTAAACGGTTACTGCAAAGGAACGGTTTAACCTAGAAGAACGAAATTTGGTGAGCCAATGGCTTTGGTGTACTGATCATTACATGCTAGTATCATCAAGATTAGGTGAAAAAAATGTTTGCTGAGATTTCAGGAAACTCGTAGTGTTTTGGAAGGTTGGCAATGCCTTTCAATGAAAGTGATTCTCGTCAGTCTCTGTTTGGGGCTACCCACATAAGAAACAAACCATAGCGATAGAACTTGGAACTACATTATTGTGCCAAGTTTCAAAGAGCTAACGCAAACCGTATTGATTTAGAGTTCCAACTACATGTATCAATATAGGAGGAAACAGAGTGAAACCTAAACATGAAAACGGTTACTGCAAAGGAACGGTTTAACCTAGAAGAACGAAATTTGCTGAGCCAAGTGGGATTGGTGTTCTGATCATTACCTGCCAGTATCATCAAAATTGGGTGAAAAAATGTTTGCTGAGATGTCAGGAAACTCGTAGTTTTTTGGAAGCTTGGCAACCCCTTTCAATTAAAGTGATTCTCGTCAGTCTCTGCTTGGGGCTACTTCCATAGGACACAAATAATAGCGATAGAACTTGGAACTCCATTATTGTGCCAAATTTCAAAGAGCTAGCACAAACCGTGTTTGATTTCGAGTTCCAACTACATATATCCATATCGGAGAAAACAGAGTGAAACCTAAACATGAAAACGGTTACTGCAAAGGAACGGGTTAACCTAGAAGAACGAAATTTGGTGAGCCAAGTGGGACTGGTGTACTGATCATTACCTGCAAGTATCATCAAGATTGGGTGAAAAAATGTTTGCTGAGATTTCAGGAAACTCGTAGTTTTTTGGAAGCTTGGCAACCCCTTTCAATGAAAGTGATTCTCGTCAGTCTCTGTTTTGGGCTACCCACATAGGACACAAACCATGGCGATAGAACTTGGAACTACATTATTGTGCCAAGTTTCAAAGAGCTAGCGCAAACCGTGGTTGATTTAGAGTTCCAACAACATGTATCCATATAGGAGAAAACAGAGTGAAACCTAAACCTGAAAACGGTTACTGCAAAGGAACGATTTAACCTAGAAGAACGAAATTTGGTGAGCCAAGTGGGATTGGTGTACTGATCATTACCTGCAAGTATCATCAAGATTGGGTGAAAAAAATGTTTGCTGAGATTTCAGGAAACTCGTAGTTTTTTGGAAGCTTGGCAACCCCTTTCAATGAAAGTGATTCTCGTCAGTCTCTGCTTGGGGCTACCTACATAGGACACAAACCATAGCGATAGAACTTGGAACTACATTATTGTGCCAAGTTTCAAAGAGCTAGCACACACCGTGTTTCAATTGGAGTTCCAGCTACATGTATCCATATAGGAGAAAAACAGAGTGAAAGCTAAACATGAAAACGGTTACTGCAAAGGAACGGTTTAACCTAGAAGAACGAAATTTGGTGAGCCAAGTGGGATTGGTGTACTGATCATTACCTGCAAGTATCATCAAGATTGGGTGAAAAAATGTTTGCTGAGATTTCAGGAAACTCGTAGTTTTTTGGAAGGTTGGCAACCCCTTTCAATGAAAGTGATTCTCGTCAGTCTCTGTTTTGGGCTACCCACATAGGACACAAACCATGGCGATAGAACTTGGAACTACACTGTTGTGCCAAGTTTCAAAGAGCTAGCGCAAACCGTGTTTGATTTAGAGTTCCAACAACATGTATCCATATAGGAGAAAACAGAGTGAAACCTAAACCTGAAAACGGTTACTGCAGAGGAACGGTTTAACCTAGAAGAACGAAATTTGGTGAGCCAAGTGGGATTGGTGTACTGATCATTACCTGCAAGTATCATCAAGATTGGGTGAAAAAATGTTTGCTGAGATTTCAGGAAACTCGTAGGTTTTTGGAAGCTTGGCAACCCATTTCAATGAAAGTGATTCTCGTCAGTT
Source organism: Urocitellus parryii (assembly GCF_045843805.1). NCBI lineage: Eukaryota > Metazoa > Chordata > Mammalia > Rodentia > Sciuridae > Urocitellus > Urocitellus parryii. The sequence goes on along the minus strand of NW_027552578.1, from coordinate 59,224 downwards.
TCTGCTTGGGGCTACCTACATAGGACACAAACCATAGCGATAGAACTTGGAACTATATTATTGTGCCAAGTTTCAAAGAGCTAGCGCAAACCGTGTTTGATTAAGAGTTCCAACAACATGTATGCATATAGGAGAAAACAGAGTGAAACCTAAACATGAAAACGGTTACTGCAAAGGTACGGTATCACCTAGAAAAACGAAATTTGGTGAGCCAAGTGGGATTGGTGTACTGATCATTACCTGCCCGTATCATCAAGATTGGGTGAAAAAATGTTTGCTGAGATTTCAGAAAACTCGTAGTTTTTTGGAAGCTTGGCAACCCCTTTCAATGAAAGTGATTCTCGTCAGTCTCTGCTTGGGGCTACTTCCATAGGACACAAACCATAGCGATAGAACTTGGAACTACATTATTGTGCCAAATTTCAAAGAGCTAGCACAAACTGTGTTTGATTTCGAGTTCCAACTACATGTATCCATATAGGAGAAAACAGAGTGAAACCTAAACATGAAAACGGTTACTGCAGAGGAACGGTTTAACCTAGAATAAGGAAACTTGGTGAGTCTAGTGGGACTGGTGTACTGATCATTACATGCAAGTATCATCAAGATTGGGTGAAAAAATGTTTGCTGAGATTTCAGGAAACTCGTAGTTTTTTGGAAGCTTGGCAACCCCTTTCAATGAAAGTGATTCTCGTCAGTCTCTGTTTGGGGCTACGCACATAGGACACAAACCATAGCGATAGAACTTGGAACTACATTATTGTGCCAAGTTTCAAAGAGCTAGCGCAACCCGTGTTTGATTTAGAGTTCCAACAACATATATCCATATAGGAGAAAACAGAGTGAAACCTAAACATGAAAACGGTTACTGCAAAGGAACGGTTTAACCTAGAAGAACGAAATTTGGTGAGCCAAGTGGGATTGGTGTACTGATCATTACCTGCAAGTATCATCAAGATTGGGTGAAAAAATGTTTGCTGAGATTTCAGGAAACTCGTAGTTTTTTGGAGCTTGGCAACCCCTTTCAATGAAAGTGATTCTCGTCAGTCTCTGCTTGGGGCTACCTACATAGGACACAAACCATAGCGATAGAACTTGGAACTACATTATTGTGCCAAGTTTCAAAGAGCTAGCAAAAACCGTTTTCAATTGGAGTTCCAACTACATGTATCCATATAGGAGAAAACAGAGTGAAAGCTAAACATGAAAACGGTTACTGCAAAGGAACGGTTTAACCTAGAAGAACGATATTTGGTGAGCCAAGTGGCTTTGGTGAACTGATCATTACAGGCTAGTATCATCAAGATTGGGTGAAAAAATGTTTGCTGAGATTTCAGGAAACTCGCAGTGTTTTGGAAGGTTGGCAACCCCTTTCAATGTAAGTGATTCTCATCAGTCTCTGCTTGGGGCTACTTCAATAGGACACAAACCATAGCGATAGAACTTGGAACTACATTATTGTGCCAAGTTTTAAAGAGGTAGCACAAACCGTGTTTGATTTAGAGTTCCAAATACATGTATCCATATAGGAGAAAACAGAGTGAAACCTAAACATGAAAACGGTTACTGCAAAGAAACGGTTTAACCTAGAAGAACGAAATTTCGTGAGCCAAGTGGGAATGGTGTTCTGATCATTACCTGCCAGTATCATCAAGATTGGGTGAAAAAATGTTTGCTGAGATTTCAGGAAACTCGTAGTTTTTTGGAAGCTTGCAACCCCTTACAATGAAAGTGATTCTCGTCAGTCTCTGCTTGGGGCTACTTCAATAGGACACAAACCATAGCGATAGAACTTGGAACTACATTATGTGCCAAGTTTCAAAGAGCTAGCACAAACCGTGTTTGATTTAGAGTTCCAACTACATGTATCCATATAGGAGAAAACAGAGTGAAACCTAAACATGAAAACGGTTACTGTAAAGGAACGGTTTAACCTAGAAGAACGAAATTTGGTGAGCCAAGTGGCATTGGTGTTCTTATCATTACCTGCCAGTATCATAAAGATTGGGTGATAAAATGTTTGCTGAGATTTCAGGAAACTCGTAGTTTTTTGGAAGCTTGCAACCTCTTTCAATGAAAGTGATTCTCGTCAGTCTCTGCTTGGGGCTATTTCCATAGGACACAAACCATAGCGATAGAACTTGGAACTAACATTATTGTGCCAAGTTCAAAGAGCTAGCACAAACCGTGTTTGATTTCGAGTTCCAACTACATGTATCCATATAGGAGAAAACAGAGTGAAACATAAATATGAAAACGGTTACTGCTGAGGAACGGATTAACCTAGAAGAACGAAATTTGGTGAGCCAAGTGGGACAGGTGTACTGATCATTTCCTGCCAGTATCATCAAGATTGGGTGAAAAAACGTTTGCTGAGATTTCAGGAAACTCGTAGTTTTTTGGAAGCTTGCAACCCCTTTCAATGAAAGTGATTCTCGTCAGTCTCTGCTTGGGGCTCCTTCAATAGGTCACAAACCATAGCGATAGAACTTGGAACTACATTATTGTGCCAAGTTTCAAAGAGCTAGCACAAACCGGGTTTGATTTACAGTTCCAACTACATGTATCCATATAGGAGAAAACAGAATGAAACCTAAATATTAAAACGGATACTTCATAGGAACGGTTTAACCTAGAAGAACGAAATTTGGTGAGCCAAGTGGGATTGGTGTACTGATCATTTCCTGCCAGTATCATCAAGATTGGGTGAAAAAACGTTTGCTGAGATTTCAGGAAACTCGTAGCTTTTTCGAAGCTTGGCAACCCCTTTCAATGAAAGTGATTCTCGTCAGTCTCTGCTTGGGGCTACCTACATAGGACACAAACCATAGTGATATAACTTGGAACTACATTATTGAGGCAATTTTCAAAGAGCTAGCACAAACCGTGTTTGATTTAGAGTTCCAACTACCTGTATCCATATAGGAGAAGCAGAGTGAAACCTAAATATGAAAACGGTTACTGCAAACGAACGGTTTAACCAAGAAGAACGAAATTTGGTGAGCCAAATGCGATTGGTGTACTGATGATTACCTGCAAGTATCATCAAGATTGGGTGAAAAAATATTTGCTGAGATTTCAGGAAACTCGTAGTTTTTTGGAAGCTTGGCAACCCCTTTCAATGAAAGTGATTCTCGTCAGTCTCTGCTTGGGGCTACTTCAATAGGACACAAACCATAGCGATAGAACTTGGAACTACATTACTGTGCCAAGTTTCAAAGAGCTAGCACAAACCGTGTTTGGTTTAGAGTTCCAACTACCTGTATCCATATAGGAAAAAGCAGAGTGAAACCTAAACATGAAAACGGTTACTGCAAATGAACGGTTTAACCTAGAAGAACGAAATTTGGTGAGCCAAGTACGATTGGTGTACTGATGATTACCTGCAAGTATCATCAAGATTGGGTGAAAAAATATTTGCTGAGATTTCAGGAAACTCGTAGTTTTTTGGAAGCTTGGCAACCCCTTTCAATGAAAGAGATTCTCGTCAGTCTCTGCTTGGGGCTACTTCCATAGGACACAAACCATAGCGATAGAACTTGGAACTACATTATTGTGCCAAGTTTCAAAGAGCTAGCACAAACCGTGTTTGATTTAGAGTTTTAACTACATGTATCCATATAGGAGAAAACAGAGTGAAACCTAAACATGAAAACGGTTACTGCAAAGGAACGGTTTAACCTAGAAGAACGAAATTTGGGGAGCCAAGTGGGACTGGTGTACTGATCATTACCTGCAAGTATCATCAATATTGGGTGAAAAAATGTTTGCTGAGATTTCAGGAAACTCTTAGTTTTTTTGAAGCTTGACAACCCCTTTCAATGAAAGTGATTCTCGTCAGTCTCTGCTTGGGGCTACTTAAATAGGACACAAACCATAGCGATAGAACTTGGAACTACATTATTGTGCCAAGTTTCAAAGAGCTAGCACAAGCCGTGTTTGATTTAGAGTTCCAACTACATGTATCCATATAGGAGAAAGCAGAGTGAAACCTAAACATGAAAACGGTTACTGCAAAGGAACGGTTTACCCTAGAAGAACGAAATTGGGTGAGCCAAGTGGGATTGGTGTACTGATCATTACCTGCCAGTATCATCAAGATTGGGTGAAAAAATGTTTGCTGAGATTTCTGGAAATCGTAGTTTTTCGGAAGCTTGGCAACCCCTTTCAATGAAAATGATTCTCGTCAGTCTCTGCTTGGGGCTACTTCAATAGGACACAAATCATAGCTATAGAACTTGGAACTACATTATTGTGCCAAGTTTCAAAGAGCTAGCACAAACCGTGTTTGATTTAGAGTTCCAACTACATGTATCCATATAGGAGAAAACAGAGTGAAACCTAAACATGAAAACCGTTACTGCAAAGGAAAGGTTTAACCTAGAAGAACAAAATTTGGTGAGCCCCGTGGGACTGGTGTACTTATAAATTACCTGCAAGTATCATCAAGATTGGGTAAAAAATTTTTGCTGAGATTTCAGGAAAACTCGTAGTTTTTTGGAAGCTTGGCAACCCCTTTCAATAAAAGTGATTCTCGTCAGTCTCTGCTTGGGGATACTTCAATAGGTCACAAACCATAGCAATAGAACTTGCAACTACATTATTGTGCCAAGTTTCAAAGAGCTAGCACAAACCGTGTTTGATTAAGAGTTCCAACTACATGTTTCCATACAGCAGAAAACGGAGTGAAACCTAAGCATGAAAACGGTTACTGCAAAGGAACGGTTTAACCTAGAAGAACGAAATTTGTTGAGCCAAGTGGGATTGGTGTACTGATCATTACCTGCAAGTATCATCAAGATTGGGTGAAAAAACTTTTGCTGAGATTGAAGGAAATCGTAGTTTTTTGGAAGCTTGGCAACCCCTTTCAATGAAAGTGATTCTCGTCAGTCTCTGCTTGGGGCTACTTCAATAGGACACAAACCATAGTGATAGAACTTGGAACTACATTATTGTGCCAAGTTTCAAAGAGCTAGCAAAAACCGTGTTTGATTTAGGGTTCCAACTACATGTATCCATATAGGAGAAAACACAGTGAAACCTAAACATGAAAACGGTTACTACAAAGGAACTGTTTAACCTAGAAAAACGAAATTTGGTGAGCCAAGTGGGATTGGTGTACTGATCATTACCTACCAGTATCATCAAGATTGGGTGAAAAAATGTTTAGTGAGATTTCAGGAAACTCGTAGTTTTTCGGAAGCTTGGCAACCCCTTTCAATGAAAGTGACGCTCCTCAGTCTCTGCTTGGGGCCTTTCAATGAAAGTGACGCTCGTCAGTCTCTGCTTGGGGCTACTTCAATAGGACACAAACCATATAGATAGAACTTGGAACTACGTTATTGTGCCAAGTTTCAAAGAGCTAGCACAAACCGTGTTTGATTTAGAGTTCCAACTACATGTATCCATATAGGAGAAAACAGAGTGAAACCTAAACATGAAAACGGTTACTGCAAAAAACGGTTTAACCTACAAGAACGAAATTTGGTGAGCCAAGTGGGACTGGTGTACTGATCATTACCTGCAAGTATCATCAAGATTGGGTGAAAAAATGTTTGCTGAGATTTCTGGAAATCGTAGTTTTTTGGAAGCTTGGCAACCCCTTTCAATGAAAGTGATTTTCGTCAGTCTCTGCTTGGGTACTTCAATAGGACAGAAACCATAGCGATGGAACTTGGAACTACATTATTGTGGCAATTTTCAAAGAGCAAGCAGAAACCGTGTTTGATTTAGGGTTCCAACTACATGTATCCATATAGGAAAAAACAGAGTGAAACCTAAACATGTAAACGGTTACTGCAAAGGAACGGTTTAACCTAGAAGAACGAAATTTGGTGAGCCAAGTGGGATTGGTGTACTGATGATTACCTGCCAGTATCATCAAGATTGGGTGAAAAAATGTTTGCTGAGATTTCAGGAAACTCGTAGTTTTTGGAAGCTTGCAACCCCTTTCAATGAAAGTGATTCTCGTCAGTCTCTGCTTGGGGCTACTTCCATAGGACACAAACCATAGCGATAGAACTTGGAACTAACATTATTGTGCCAAGTTTCAAAGAGCTAGCACAAACCGTGTTTGATTTAGAGTTCCAACTACATGTATCCATATAGGAGAAAACAGAGTGAAACCTAAACATGAAAACGGTTACTGCAAAGGAACGGTTTAACCTAGAAGAACGAAATTTGGTGAGTCACGTGGGACTGGTGTACTGATCATTACCTGCAAGTATCATAAGATTTTGTGAAAAATGTTTGCTGAGATTTCAGGAAACTCGTAGTGTTTTGGAAGGTTGGCAACCCCTTTCAATGAAAGTGATTCTCGTCATTCTCTTTTTGGGGCTACACACATAGGAAACAAACCATAGCGATAGAACTTGGAACTACATTATTGTGCCAAGTTTCAAAGAGCTAGCGCAAACCGTATTGATTTAGAGTTCCAACTACATGTATCAATATAGGAGGAAACAGAGTGAAACCTAAACATGAAAACGGTTAATGCAAAGGAACGGTTTAACCTAGAAGAACGAAAATTGGTGAGCCAAGTGGGATTGGTGTACTGATCATTACCTGAAAGTATCATCAAAATTGGGTGAAAAAATGTTTGCTGAGATTATAGGAAACTCGTAGTTTTTTGGAAGATTGGCAACCCCTTTCAATGAAAGTGATTCTCGTCAGTCTCTTCTTGGGGCTACTTCAATAGGACACAAACCATAGCGATAGAACTTGGAACTACATTATTGTGCCAAGTTTCAAAGAGCTAGCACAAACCGTGTTTGATTTAGAGTTCCAACTACATGTATCCATATAGGAGAAAACAGAGTGAAACCTAAACATGAAAACGGTTACTGCAAACGAACGGTTTAACCTAGAAGAACGAAATTTGGTGAGCCAAGTGGGACTGGTGTACTGATGATTACCTGCAAGTATCATTAAGATTGGGTGAAAAAATGTTTGCTGAGATTTCAGGAAACTCGTAGTTTTTTGGAAGCTTGGCAACCCCTTTCAATGAAAGTGATTCTCGTCAGTCTCTGCTTGGGGCTACTTCAATAGGACACAAAGCATATAGATACAACTTGGAACTACATTATTGTGGCAATTTTCAAAGAGCAAGCACAAACCGTGTTTGATTTAGGGTTCCAACTACATATATCCATATAGGAGAAAACAGAGTGAAACCTAAACATGAAAACGGTTACTGCAAAGGAACGGTTTAACCTAGAAGAACGAAATTTGGTGAGCCAAGTGGGATTGGTGTACTGATCATTACCTGCCAGTATCATCAAGATTGGGTGAAAAAATGTTTGCTCAAGTTTCAGGAAATCGTACTTTTTGGAAGCTTGGCAACCCCTTTCAATGAAGTGATTCTCGTCAGTCTCTGCTTGGGGCTACTTCCATAGGACACAAACCATAGCGATAGAACTTGGAACTACATTATTGTGCCAAGTTTCAAGGTGCTAGCACAAACCGTGTTTGATTTAGAGTTCCAACTACATGTATCCATATAGGAGAAAACAGAGTGAAACCTAAACATGAAAACGGTTACTGCAAACGAACGGTTTAACCTAGAAGAAGGAAATTTGGTGAGCCAAGTGGGACTGGTGTACTGATCATTACCTGCCAGTATCATCAAGATTGGGTGAAAAAATGTTTGCTGAGATTTCTGGAAATCGTAGTTTTTTGTAAGCTTGGCAACCCCTTTCAATGAAAGTGATTCTCGTCAGTCTCTGCTTGGGGCTACTTCAATAGGACACAAACCATAGCGATAGAACTTGGAACTACATTATTGTGCCAAGTTTCAAAGAGCTAGCACAAACCGTGTTTGATTTAGAGTTCCAACTACATGTATCCATATAGGAGAAAACAGAGTGAAACCTAAACATGAAAACGGTTTCTGCAACGGAACGGTTTAACCTTGAAGAACGAAATTTGGTGAGCCAAGTGCGATTGGTGTCCTGATGACTACCTGCAAGTATCATCAAGATTGGGTGAAAAAGTGTTTGCTGAGATTTCAGGAAACTCGTAGTTTTTTGGAAGCTTGACAACCCCTTTCAATGAAAGTGATTCTCGTCAGTCTCTGCTTGGGGCTACTTAAATAAGACACAAACCATAGCGATAGAACTTGGAACTACATTATTGTGCCAAGTTTCAAAGAGCTAGCACAAGCCGTGTTTGATTTAGAGTTCCAACTACATGTATCCATATAGGAGAAAGCAGAGTGAAACCTAAACATGAAAACGGTTACTGCAAAGGAACGGTTTACCCTAGAAGAACGTAATTGGGTGAGCCAAGTGGGATTGGTGTACTGATCATTACCTGCCAGTATCATCAAGATTGGGTGAAAAAATGTTTGCTGAGATTTCTGGAAATCGTAGTTTTTCGGAAGCTTGGCAACCCCTTTCAATGAAAATGATTCTCGTCAGTCTCTGCTTGGGGCTACTTCAATAGGACACAAATCATAGCTATAGAACTTGGAACTACATTATTGTGCCAAGTTTCAAAGAGCTAGCACAAACCGTGTTTGATTTAGAGTTCCAACTACATGTATCCATATAGGAGAAAACAGAGTGAAACCTGAACATGAAAACCGTTACTGCAAAGGAAAGGTTTAACCTAGAAGAACAAAATTTGGTGAGCCCCGTGGGACTGGTGTACTTATAATTACCTGCAAGTATGATCAAGATTGGGTAAAAAATTTTTGCTGAGATTTCAGGAAACTCGTAGTTTTTTGGAAGCTTGGCAACCCCTTTCAATAAAAGTGATTCTCGTCAGTCTCTGCTTGGGGATACTTCAATAGGTCACAAACCATAGCAATAGAACTTGCAACTACATTATTGTGCCAAGTTTCAAAGAGCTAGCACAAACCGTGTTTGATTAAGAGTTCCAACTACATGTTTCCATACAGCAGAAAACGGAGTGAAACCTAAGCATGAAAACGGTTACTGCAAAGGAACGGTTTAACCTAGAAGAACGAAATTTGTTGAGCCAAGTGGGATTGGTGTACTGATCATTACCTGCAAGTATCATAAAGATTGGGTGAAAAAACTTTTGCTGAGATTGAAGGAAATCGTAGTTTTTTGGAAGCTTGGCAACCCCTTTCAATGAAAGTGATTCTCGTCAGTCTCTGCTTGGGGCTACTTCAATAGGACACAAACCATAGTGATAGAACTTGGAACTACATTATTGTGCCAAGTTTCAAAGAGCTAGCAAAAACCGTGTTTGATTTAGGGTTCCAACTACATGTATCCATATAGGAGAAAACACAGTGAAACCTAAACATGAAAACGGTTACTACAAAGGAACGGTTTAACCTAGAAAAACGAAATTTGGTGAGCCAAGTGGGATTGGTGTACTGATCATTACCTACCAGTATCATCAAGATTGGGTGAAAAAATGTTTAGTGAGATTTCAGGAAACTCGTAGTTTTTCGGAAGCTTGGCAACCCCTTTCAATGAAAGTGACGCTCGTCAGTCTCTGCTTGGGGCCTTTCAATGAAAGTGACGCTCGTCAGTCTCTGCTTGGGGCTACTTCAATAGGACACAAACCATATAGATAGAACTTGGAACTACATTATTGTGCCAAGTTTCAAAGAGCTAGCACAAACCGTGTTTGATTTAGAGTTCCAACTACATGTATCCATATAGGAGAAAACAGAGTGAAACCTAAACATGAAAACGGTTACTGCAAAAAACGGTTTAACCTACAAGAACGAAATTTGGTGAGCCAAGTGGGACTGGTGTACTGATCATTACCTGCAAGTATCATCAAGATTGGGTGAAAAAATGTTTGCTGAGATTTCTGGAAATCGTAGTTTTTTGGAAGTGGCAACCCCTTTCAATGAAAGTGATTTTCGTCAGTCTCTGCTTGGGTACTTCAATAGGACACAAACCATAGCGATGGAACTTGGAACTACATTATTGTGGCAATTTTCAAAGAGCAAGCAGAAACCGTGTTTGATTTAGGGTTCCAACTACATGTATCCATATAGGAAAAAACAGAGTGAAACCTAAACATGTAAACGGTTACTGCAAAGGAACGGTTTAACCTAGAAGAACGAAATTTGGTGAGCCAAGTGGGATTGGTGTACTGATGATTACCTGCCAGTATCATCAAGATTGGGTGAAAAAATGTTTGCTGAGATTTCAGGAAACTCGTAGTTTTTTGGAAGCTTGCAACCCCTTTCAATGAAAGTGATTCTCGTCAGTCTCTGCTTGGGGCTACTTCCATAGGACACAAACCATAGCGATAGAACTTGGAACTAACATTATTGTGCCAAGTTTCAAAGAGCTAGCACAAACCGTGTTTGATTTAGAGTTCCAACTACATGTATCCATATAGGAGAAAACAGAGTGAAACCTAAACATGAAAATGGTTACTGCAAAGGAACGGTTTAACCTAGAAGAACGAAATTTGGTGAGTCACGTGGGACTGGTGTACTGATCATTACCTGCAAGTATCATAAGATTTTGTGAAAAAATGTTTGCTGAGATTTCAGGAAACTCGTAGTGTTTTGGAAGGTTGGCAACCCCTTTCAATGAAAGTGATTCTCGTCATTCTCTTTTTGGGGCTACACACATAGGAAACAAACCATAGCGATAGAACTTGGAACTACATTATTGTGCCAAGTTTCAAAGAGCTAGCGCAAACCGTATTGATTTAGAGTTCCAACTACATGTATCCATATAGGAGAAAACAGAGTGAAACCTAAACATGAAAACGGTTACTGCAAAGGAACGGTTTAACCTAGAAGAACGAAATTTGGTGAGTCACGTGGGACTGGTGTACTGATCATTACCTGCAAGTATCATAAGATTTTGTGAAAAAATGTTTGCTGAGATTTCAGGAAACTCGTAGTGTTTTGGAAGGTTGGCAACCCCTTTCAATGAAAGTGATTCTCGTCATTCTCTTTTTGGGGCTACACACATAGGAAACAAACCATAGCGATAGAACTTGGAACTACATTATTGTGCCAAGTTTCAAAGAGCTAGCGCAAACAATATTGATTTAGAGTTCCAACTACATGTATCAACATAGGAGGAAACAGAGTGAAACCTAAACATGAAAACGGTTAATGCAAAGGAACGGTTTAACCTAGAAGAACGAAAATTGGTGAGCCAAGTGGGATTGGTGTACTGATCATTACCTGAAAGTATCATCAAAATTGGGTGAAAAAATGTTTGCTGAGATTATAGGAAACTCGTAGTTTTTTGGAAGCTTGGCAACCCCTTTCAATGAAAGTGATTCTCGTCAGTCTCTTCTTGGGGCTACTTCAATAGGACACAAACCATAGCGATAGAACTTGGAACTACATTATTGTGCCAAGTTTCAAAGAGCTAGCACAAACCGTGTTTGATTTAGAGTTCCAACTACATGTATCCATATAGGAGAAAACAGAGTGAAACCTAAACATGAAAACGGTTACTGCAAACGAACGGTTTAACCTAGAAGAACGAAATTTTGGTGAGCCAAGTGGGACTGGTGTACTGATGATTACCTGCAAGTATCATTAAGATTGGGTGAAAAAATGTTTGCTGAGATTTCAGGAAACTCGTAGTTTTTTGGAAGCTTGGCAACCCCTTTCAATGAAGTGATTCTCGTCAGTCTCTGCTTGGGGCTACTTCAATAGGACACAAAGCATATAGATACAACTTGGAACTACATTATTGTGGCAATTTTCAAAGAGCAAGCACAAACCGTGTTTGATTTAGGGTTCCAACTACATATATCCATATAGGAGAAAACAGAGTGAAACCTAAACATGAAAACGGTTACTGCAAAGGAACGGTTTAACCTAGAAGAACGAAATTTGGTGAGCCAAGTGGGATTGGTGTACTGATCATTACCTGCCAGTATCATCAAGATTGGGTGAAAAAATGTTTGCTCAAGTTTCAGGAAATCGTACTTTTTGGAAGCTTGGCAACCCCTTTCAATGAAGTGATTCTCGTCAGTCTCTGCTTGGGGCTACTTCCATAGGACACAAACCATAGCGATAGAACTTGGAACTACATTATTGTGCCAAGTTTCAAGGTGCTAGCACAAACCGTGTTTGATTTAGAGTTCCAACTACATGTATCCATATAGGAGAAAACAGAGTGAAACCTAAACATGAAAACGGTTACTGCAAACGAACGGTTTAACCTAGAAGAAGGAAATTTGGTGAGCCAAGTGGGACTGGTGTACTGATCATTACCTGCCAGTATCATCAAGATTGGGTGAAAAAATGTTTGCTGAGATTTCTGGAAATCGTAGTTTTTTGTAAGCTTGGCAACCCCTTTCAATGAAAGTGATTCTCGTCAGTCTCTGCTTGGGGCTACTTCAATAGGACACAAACCATAGCGATAGAACTTGGAACTACATTATTGTGCCAAGTTTCAAAGAGCTAGCACAAACCGTGTTTGATTTAGAGTTCCAACTACATGTATCCATATAGGAGAAAACAGAGTGAAACCTAAACATGAAAACGGTTCTGCAACGGAACGGTTTAACCTTGAAGAACGAAATTTGGTGAGCCAAGTGCGATTGGTGTCCTGATGACTACCTGCAAGTATCATCAAGATTGGGTGAAAAAGTGTTTGCTGAGATTTCAGGAAACTCGTAGTTTTTTGGAAGCTTGGCAACCCCTTTCAATGAAAGTGATTCTCGTCAGTCTCTTCTTGGGGCTACTTCAATAGGACACAAACCATAGCGATAGAACTTGGAACTACATTATTGTGCCAAGTTTCAAAGAGCTAGCACAAACCGTGTTTGATTTAGAGTTCCAACTACATGTATCCATATAGGAGAAAACAGAGTGAAACCTAAATATGAAAACGGTTACTGCAAACGAACGGTTTAACCTAGAAGAACGAAATTTGGTGAGCCAAGTGGGACTGGTGTCCTGATCATTACCTGCAAGTATCATCAAGATTGGGTGAAAAAATGTTTGCTGAGATTTCAGGAAACTCGTAGTTTTTTGGAAGCTTGGCAACCCCTTTCAATGAAAGTGATTCTCGTCAGTCTCTGCTTGGGGCTACCTACATAGGACACAAACCATAGCGATAGAACTTGGAACTACATTATTGTGCCAAGTTTCAAAGAGCTAGCACACACCGTGTTTCAATTGGAGTTCCAACTACATGTATCCATATAGGAGAAAACAGAGTGAAAGCTAAACATGAAAACGGTTACTGCAAAGGAACGGTTTTAACCTAGAAGAACGAAATTTTGTGAGCCAAGTGGCTTTGGTGTACTGATCATTACATGCTAGTATCATCAAGATTGGGTGAAAAAATGTTTGCTGAGATTTCAGGAAACTCGTAGTGTTTTGGAAGGTTGGCAACCCCTTTCAATGAAAGTGATTCTCGTCATTCTCTTTTTGGGGCTACACACATAGGAAACAAACCATAGCGATAGAACTTGGAACTACATTATTGTGCCAAGTTTCAAAGAGCTAGCGCAAACCGTATTGATTTAGAGTTCCAACTACATGTATCAATATAGGAGGAAACAGAGTGAAACCTAAACATGAAAACGGTTACTGCAAAGGAACGGTTTAACCTAGAAGAACGAAAATTGGTGAGCCAAGTGGGATTGGTGTACTGATCATTACCTGAAAGTATCATCAAAATTGGGTGAAAAAATGTTTGCTGAGATTTCAGGAAACTCGTTTTTTTTTGGAAGCTTGGCAATCCCTTTCAATGAAAGTGATTCTCGTCAGTCTCTGCTTGGGGCTACTTCCATAGGACACAAACCATAGCGATAGAACTTGGAACTAACATTATTGTGCCAAGTTTCAAAGAGCTAGCACAAACCGTGTTTGATTTAGAGTTCCAACTACATGTATCCATATAGGAGAAAACAGAGTGAAACCTAAACATGAAAACGGTTACTGCAAAGGAACGGTTTAACCTAGAAGAACGAAATTTGGTGAGTCACGTGGGACTGGTGTACTGATCATTACCTGCAAGTATCATAAGATTTTGTGAAAAAATGTTTGCTGAGATTTCAGGAAACTCGTAGTGTTTTGGAAGCTTGGCAATCCCTTTCAATGAAAGTGATTCTCGTCAGTCTCTGTTTGGGGCTACCTACATAGGACACAAACCATAGCGATAGAACTTGGAACTACATTATTGTGTCAAGTTTCAAAGAGCTAGCACAAACGGTTTTGATTTAGAGTTCCAACTACATGTATCCATATAGGAGAAAACAGAGTGAAACCTAAACATGAAAACGGTTTCTGCAAAGGAACGGTTTAACCTTGAAGAACGAAATTTGGTGAGCCAAGTGCGATTGGTGTCCTGATGACTACCTGCAAGTATCATCAAGATTGGGTGAAAAAATGTTTGCTTACATTTCAGGAAACTCGTAGTTTTTTGGAAGCTTGGCAACCCCTTTCAATGAAAGTGATTCTCGTCAGTCTCTGCTTGGGGCTACTTCAATAGGACACAAACCATAGCGATAGAACTTGGAACTATATTATTGTGCCAAGTTTCAAAGAGCTAGCACAAACCGTGTTTGATTTAGAGTTCCAACTACATGTATCCATATCGGAGAAAACAGAGTGAAAGCTAAACATGAAAACGGTTACTGCAAAGGAACGGTTTAACCTAGAAGAACGAAATTTGGTGAGCCAAGTGGGATTGGTGTACTGATCATTACCTGCAAGTATCATCAAGATTGGTTGAAAAAATGTTTGCTGAGATTTCAGGAAACTCGTAGTTTTTTGGAAGCTTGGCAACCCCTTTCAATGAAAGTGATTTTCGTCAGTCTCTGCTTGGGTACTTCAATAGGACACAAACCATAGCGATGGAACTTGGAACTACATTATTGTGGCAATTTTCAAAGAGCAAGCAGAAACCGTGTTTGATTTAGGGTTCCAACTACATGTATCCATATAGGAAAAAACAGAGTGAAACCTAAACATGTAAACGGTTACTGCAAAGGAACGGATTAACCTAGAAGAACGAAATTTGGTGAGCCAAGTGGGATTGGTGTACTGATGATTACCTGCCAGTATCATCAAGATTGGGTGAAAAAATGTTTGCTCAAGTTTCAGGAAATCGTACTTTTTGGAAGCTTGGCAACCCCTTTCAATGAAGTGATTCTCGTCAGTCTCTGCTTGGGGCTACTTCAATAGGACACAAACCATAGTGATAGAACTTGGAACTACATTATTGTACCAAGTTTCAAAGAGCTAGCACAAACCGTGTTTGTTTTAGAGTTCCAACTACATGAATCCATATAGGAGAAAACAGAGTGTAACCTAAACATGAAAACGGTTACTGCAAAGGAACAGTTTAACCTAGAAGAACGAAATTTGGTGAGCCAAGTGGGACTGGTGTACTGATCATTACCTGCAAGTATCATCAAGATTGGGTGAAAAAATATTTGCTGAGATTATAGGAAACTCGTAGTTTTTTGGAAGCTTGGCAACCCCTTTCAATGAAAGTGATTCTCGTCAGTCTCTTCTTGGGGCTACTTCAATTGGACACAAACCATAGCGATAGAACTTGGAACTACATTATTGTGCCAAGTTTCAAAGAGCTAGCACAAACCGTGTTTGATTTAGAGTTCCAACTACATGTATCCATATAGGAGAAAACAGAGTGAAACCTAAACATGAAAACGGTTACTGCAAACGAACGGTTTAACCTAGAAGAACGAAATTTGGTGAGCCAAGTGGGACTGGTGTACTGATGATTACCTGCAAGTATCATTAAGATTGGGTGAAAAAATGTTTGCTGAGATTTCAGGAAACTCGTAGTTTTTTGGAAGCTTGGCAACCCCTTTCAATGAAAGTAATTCTCGTCAGTCTCTGCTTGGGGCTACCTACATAGGACACAAACCATAGCGATAGAACTTGGAACTACATTATTGTGCCAAGTTTCAAAGAGCTAGCACACACCGTGTTTCAATTGGAGTTCCAACTACATGTATCCATATAGGAGAAAACAGAGTGAAAGCTAAACATGAAAACGGTTACTGCAAAGGAACGGTTTAACCTAGAAGAACGAAATTTTGTGAGCCAAGTGGCTTTGGTGTACTGATCATTACATGCTAGTATCATCAAGATTGGGTGAAAAAATGTTTGCTGAGATTTCAGGAAACTCGTAGTGTTTTGGAAGGTTGGCAACCCCTTTCAATGAAAGTGATTCTCGTCATTCTCTTTTTGGGGCTACACACATAGGAAACAAACCATAGCGATAGAACTTGGAACTACATTATTGTGCCAAGTTTCAAAGAGCTAGCGCAAACCGTATTGATTTAGAGTTCCAACTACATGTATCAATATAGGAGGAAACAGAGTGAAACCTAAACATGAAAACGGTTACTGCAAAGGAACGGTTTAACCTAGAAGAACGAAAATTGGTGAGCCAAGTGGGATTGGTGTACTGATCATTACCTGAAAGTATCATCAAAATTGGGTGAAAAAATGTTTGCTGAGATTTCAGGAAACTCGTTTTTTTTTTGGAAGCTTGGCAATCCCTTTCAATGAAAGTGATTCTCGTCAGTCTCTGCTTGGGGCTACTTCCATAGGACACAAACCATAGCGATAGAACTTGGAACTAACATTATTGTGCCAAGTTTCAAAGAGCTAGCACAAACCGTGTTTGATTTAGAGTTCCAACTACATGTATCCATATAGGAGAAAACAGAGTGAAACCTACACATGAAAACGGTTACTGCAAAGGAACGGTTTAACCTAGAAGAACGAAATTTGGTGAGTCACGTGGGACTGGTGTACTGATCATTACCGGCAAGTATCATAAGATTTTGTGAAAAAATGTTTGCTGAGATTTCAGGAAACTCGTAGTGTTTTGGAAGCTTGGGAACCCCTTTCAATGAAAGTGATTGTCGTCAGTCTCTGCTTGGGGCTACCTACATAGGACACAAACCATAGTGATAGAACTTGGAACTACATTATTGTGGCAATTTTCAAAGAGCTAGCACAAACCGTGTTTGATTTAGAGTTCCAACTAACTGTATCCATATAGGAGAAGCAGAGTGAAACCTAAAGATGAAAACGGTTACTGCAAACGAACGGTTTAACCAAGAAGAACGAAATTTGGTGAGCCAAATGCGATTGGTGTACTGATGATTACCTGCAAGTATCATCAAGATTGTGTGAAAAAATATTTGCTGAGATTTCAGGAAACTCGTAGTTTTTTGGAAGCTTGGCAACCCCTTTCAATGAAAGTGATTCTCGTCAGTCTCTGCTTGGGACTACTTCAATAGGACACAAACCATAGCGATAGAACTTGGAACTACATTATTGTGCCAAGTTTCAAAGAGCTAGCACAAACCGTGTTTGGTTTAGAGTTCCAACTACCTGTATCCATATAGGAGAAAGCAGAGTGAAACCTAAACATGAAAACGGTTACTGCAAATGAACGGTTTAACCTAGAAGAACGAAATTTGGTGAGCCAAGTGCGATTGGTGTACTGATGATTACCTGCAAGTATCATCAAGATTGGGTGAAAAAATATTTGCTGAGATTTCAGGAAACTCGTAGTTTTTTGGAAGCTTGGCAACCCCTTTCAATGAAAGTGATTCTCGTCAGTCTCTGCTTGGGGCTACTTCCATAGGACACAAACCATAGCGATAGAACTTGGAACTACATTATTGTGCCAAGTTTCAAAGAGCTAGCACAAACCGTGTTTGATTTAGAGTTTCAACTACATGTATCCATATAGGAGAAAACAGAGTGAAACCTAAACATGAAAATGGTTACTGCAAAGGAACGGTTTAACCTAGAAGAACGAAATTTGGTGAGCCAAGTGGGACTGGTGTACTGATCATTACCTGCAAGTATCATCAATATTGGGTGAAAAAATGTTTGCTGAGATTTCAGGAAACTCTTAGTTTTTTTGAAGCTTGACAACCCCTTTCAATGAAAGTGATTCTCGTCAGTCTCTGCTTGGGGCTACTTAAATAGGACACAAACCATAGCGATAGAACTTGGAACTACATTATTGTGCCAAGTTTCAAAGAGCTAGCACAAGCCGTGTTTGATTTAGAGTTCCAACTACATGTATCCATATAGGAGAAAGCAGAGTGAAACCTAAACATGAAAACGGTTACTGCAAAGGAACGGTTTACCCTAGAAGAACGAAATTGGGTGAGCCAAGTGGGATTGGTGTACTGATCATTACCTGCAAATATCATCAAGATTGGGTGAAAAAATGTTTGCTGAGATTATAGGAAACTCATAGTTTTTTGTAACTTTGGCAACTCCTTTCAATGAAAGTGATTCTCGTCAGTCTCTGTTTGGGGCTACCCACATAGGACACAAACCATAGCGATAGAACTTGGAACTACATTATTGTGCCAAGTTTCAAACAGCTAGCACAAACCGTGTTTGATTTAGAGTTCCAAATACATGTATCCATATAGGAGAAAACAGAGTGAAACCTACACAGGAAAACGGTTACTGCAAAGGAACGGTTTAACCTAGAAGAACGAAATTTGGTGAGCCAAGTGGGATTGGTGTACTGATCATTACCTGCCAGTATCATCAAGATTGGGTGAAAAAATGTTTGCTGAGATTTCTGGAAATCGTAGTTTTTTGGAAGCTTGGCAACCCCTTTCAATGAAAGTGATTCTCGTCAGTCTCTG
Organism: Urocitellus parryii; assembly: GCF_045843805.1. Classification (NCBI taxonomy): domain Eukaryota; kingdom Metazoa; phylum Chordata; class Mammalia; order Rodentia; family Sciuridae; genus Urocitellus; species Urocitellus parryii. The sequence goes on along the minus strand of NW_027552578.1, from coordinate 40,636 downwards.
CTTGGGGCTACTTCAATAGGACACAAACCATAGCGATAGAACTTGGAACTACATTATTGTGCCAAGTTTCAAAGACCTAGCATAGACCGTGTTTGATTTGGAGTTCCAACTGCATGTATCCATATAGGAGAAAACAGAGTGAAACCTAAACATGAAAACGGTTACTACAAAGGAATGGTTTAACCTAGAAAAACGAAATTTGGTGAGCCAAGTGGGAGTGGTGTACTGATCATTACCTGCAAGTATCATCAAGATTGGGTGAAAAAATGTTTGCTGAGATTTCAGGAAACTCGTAGTTTTTTTGATGCTTGGCAACCCCTTTCAATGAATGTGATTCTCGTCACTCTCCTCTTGGGGCTACTTCAATAGGACACAAACCATAGCGATAGAACTTGGAACTACATTCTTCTGCCACGTCTCAAAGAGCTAGCACAAACCGTTTTTGATTTAGAGTTCCAACTACATGTATCCATATAGGAGAAAACAGAGTAAAACCTAAACATGAAAACGGTTACTGCAAAGGAACGGTTTAACCTAGAAGAACGAAATTTGGTGAGCCAAGTGGGATTGGTGTACTGATCATTACCTGCAAGAATCATCAAGATGGGGTGAAAAAACGTTGCTGAGATTTCAGGAAACTCGTAGTTTTTTGGAAACTTCGCAACCCCTTTCAATGAAAGTGATTCTCGTCAGTCTCTGCTTGGGGCTACTTCAATAGGACACAAACCATAGCGATAGAACTTGGAACTACATTATTCTGCAAAGTTTCAAAGAGCTAGCACAAACCGTTTTTGATTTAGAGTTCCAACTACATGTATCCATATAGGAGAAAACAGAGTGAAACCTAAACATGAAAACGGTTACTGCAAAGGAACGGTTTAACCTAGAAAAACGAAATTTGGTGAGCCAAGTGGGATTGGTGTACTGATCATTACCTGCAAGTATCATCAAGATTGGGTGAAAAAATGTTTGCTGAGATTTCAGGAAACTCGTTGTTTTTTGGAAGCTTGGCAACCCCTTTCAATGAAAGTGATTCTCGTCAGTCTCTGCTTGGGGCTACTTCAATAGGACACAAACCATATCGACAGAACTTGGAACTACATAATTCTCCCAAGTTTCAAAGAGCTAGCACAAACCATGTTTGATTTAGAGTGCCAAATACATGTATCCTTGTAGGAGAAAACAGAGTGAAACCTAAACATGAAAACGGTTCCTGCAAAGGAACCGTTTAACCTAGAAGAACGAAATTTTGTGAGCCAAGTGGGACTGGTGTACTGATCATGACCTGCAATTATCATCAAGATTGGGTGAAAAAATGTTTGCTGAGATTTCAGGAAACTGGTAGTTTTTTGGAAGCTTGGCAACCCCTTTCAATGAATGTGATTCTCGTCATTCTCTGCTTGGGGCTACTTCCATAAGACACAAACCATAGCGATAGAACTTGGAACTACATTATTGTGCAGTGTTTCAACGAGCTAGCACAAACCGTGTTTGATTTAGAGTTCCAACTACATGTATCCATATAGGAGAAAACAGAGTGAAACCTAAACATGTAAACGGTTACTGCAAAGGAACGGTTTAATCTAGAAGAACGAAATTTGGTGAGCCAAGTGGGATTGGTGTACTGATCATTACCTGCAAGTATCATCAAGATGGGGTGAAAAAATGTTTGCTGAGATTTCAGGAAACTCGTAGTTTTTTGGAAGCTTGGCAACCCCTTTCAATGAATGTGATTCTCGTCAGTCTCTGCTTGGGGCTACTTCAATAGGACACAAACCATAGCGATAGAACTTGGAACTACATTATTGTGCAGTGTTTCAACGAGCTAGCACAAACCGTGTTGGATTTAGAGTTCCAACTACATGTATCCATATAGGAGAAAACAGAGTGAAAACTAAACATGAAAACGGTTCCTGCAAAGGAACGGTTTAACCTAAAAGAACGAAATTTGGTGACCGAAGTGGGATTGGTGTACTGATCATTACCTGCAAGTATCATCAAGATTGGGTGAAAAAATGTTTGCTGAGATTTCAGGAAACTCGAAGTTTTTCGGAAGCTTGTCAACCCCTTTGAATGAATGTGATTCTCGTCAGTCTCTGCTTGGGGCTACTTCCATAGGACACAAACCATAGTGATAGAACTTGGAACTACATTATTGTGCAGTGTTTCAACGAGCTAGCACAAACCGTGTTTGATTTAGAGTTCCAACTACATGAATCCATATAGGAGAAAACAGAGTGAAACCTAAACATGAAAACGGTTACTGCAAAGGAACGGTTTAACCTAGAAGAACGAAATTTGGTGAGCCAAGTGGGATTGGTGTACTGATCATTACCTGCAAGAATCATCAAGATGGGGTGAAAAAACGTTGCTGAGATTTCAGGAAACTCGTAGTTTTTTGGAAACTTCGCAACCCCTTTCAATGAAAGTGATTCTCGTCAGTCTCTGCTTGGGGCTACTTCAATAGGACACAAACCATATCGATAGAACTTGGAACTACATTATTCTGCAAAGTTTCAAAGAGCTAGCACAAACCGTTTTTGATTTAGAGTTCCAACTACATGTATCCATATTGGAGAAAACAGAGTGAAACCTAAACATGAAAACGGTTACTGCAAAGGAACGGTTTAACCTAGAAGAACGAAATTTGGTGAGCCAAGTGGGATTGGTGTACTGATCATTACCTGCAAGTATCATCAAGATTGGGTGAAAAAATGTTTGCTGAGATTTCAGGAAACTCGTAGTTTTTTGGAAGCTTGGCAACCCCTTTCAATGAAAGTGATTCTCGTCAGTCTCTGCTTGGGGCTACTTCAATAGGACACAAACCATATCGACAGAACTTGGAACTACATAATTCTCCCAAGTTTCAAAGAGCTAGCACAAACCATGTTTGATTTAGAGTGCCAAATACATGTATCCTTTTAGGAGAAAACAGAGTGAAACCTAAACATGAAAACGGTTCCTGCAAAGGAACCGTTTAACCTAGAAGAACGAAATTTTGTGAGCCAAGTGGGACTGGTGTACTGATCAAGACCTGCAATTATCATCAAGATTGGGTGAAAAAATGTTTGCTGAGATTTCAGGAAACTGGTAGTTTTTTGGAAGCTTGGCAACCCCTTTCAATGAATGTGATTCTCGTCATTCTCTGCTTGGGGCTACTTCCATAAGACACAAACCATAGCGATAGAACTTGGAACTACATTATTGTGCAGTGTTTCAACGAGCTAGCACAAACCGTGGTTGATTTAGAGTTCCAACTACATGTATCCATATAGGAGAAAACAGAGTGAAACCTAAACATGTAAACGGTTACTGCAAAGGAACGGTTTAACCTAGAAGAACGAAATTTGGTGAGCCAAGTGGGATTGGTGTACTGATCATTACCTGCAAGTATCATCAAGATTGGGTGAAAAAATGTTTGCTGAGATTTCAGGAAACTCGTAGTTTTTTGGAAACTTCGCAACCCCTTTCAATGTAAGTGATTCTCGTCAGTCTCTGCTTGGGGCTACTTCAATAGGACACAAACCATAGCGATAGAACTTGGAACTACATTATTCTGCCAAGTTTCAAAGTGCTAGCACAAACCATGTTTGATTTAGAGTTCCAAATACATGTATCCATATAGGAGAAAACAAAGTGAAACCTAAACATGAAAACGGTTACTGCAAAGGAACGGTTTAACCTAGAGGAACGAAATTTTGTGAGCCAAGTGGGACTGGTGTACTGATCATTACCTGCAAGTATCATCAAGATTGGGTGAAAAAATGTTGCTGAGAATTCAGGAAACTCGTAGTTTTTTTGGAAACTTCGCAACCCCTTTCAATGAAGGTGATTCTCGTCAGTTTCTGCTTGGGGCTACTTCAATAGGACACAAACCATATCGACAGAACTTGGAACTACATAATTCTCCCAAGTTTCAAAGAGCTAGCACAAACCATGTTTGATTTAGAGTGCCAAATACATGTATCCCTGTAGGAGAAAACAGAGTGAAACCTAAACATGAAAACGGTTACTGCAAAGGAACCGTTTAACCTAGAAGAACGAAATTTTTTGAGCCAAGTGGGACTGGTGTACTGATCATGACCTGCAAGTATCATCAAGATTGGGTGAAAAAATGTTTGCTGAGATTTCAGGAAACTCGTAGTTTTTTGGAAGCTTGTCAACCCCTTTCAATGAATGTGATTCTCGTCAGTCTCTGCTTGGGGCTACTTCCATAGGACACACACAATAGCGATAGAACTTGGAACTACATTATTGTGCAGTGTTTCAACGAGCTAGCACAAACCGTGTTTGATTTAGTGTTCCAACTACATGTATCCATATAGGAGAACACAGAGTGAAACCTAAACATGAAAACGGTTACTGCAAAGGAACGGTTTAACCTAAAAGAACGAAATTTGGTGAGCCAAGTGGGACTGGTGTACTGATCATTACCTGCAATTATCATCAAGATTGGGTGAAAAAATGTTTGCTGAGATTTCAGGAAATTCGTAGTTTTTTGGAAACTTGGCAACCCCTTTCAATGAATGTGATACTCGTCAGTCTCTGCTTGGGGCTACTTCCATAGGACACAAACCATATCGACAGAACTTGGAACTACATAATTCTCCCAAGTTTCAAAGAGCTAGCACAAACCATGTTTGATTTAGAGTTCCAAATACATGTATCCATATAGGAGAAAGCAGAGTGAAACCTAAACATGAAAACGGTTCCTGCAAAGGAACCGTTTAACCTAGAAGAACGAAATTTTGTGAGCCAAGTGGGACTGGTGTACTGATCATTACCTGCCAGTATCATCAAGATTGGGTGAAAAAATGTTTGCTGAGATTTCAGGAAACTCGTAGTTTTTTGGAAGCTTGGCAACCCCTTTCAATGAATGTGATTCTCGTCAGTCTCTGATTGGGGCTACTTCAATAGGACACAAACCATAGCGATAGAACTTGGAACTACATTATTGTGCAGTGTTTCAACGAGCTAGCACAAACCGTGTTGGATTTAGAGTTCCAACTACATGTATCCATATAGGAGAAAACAGAGTGAAAACTAAACATGAAAACGGTTACTGCAAAGGAACGGTTTAACCTAAAAGAACGAAATTAGGTGACCGAAGTGGGATTGGTGTGCTGATCATTACCTGCAAGTATCATCAAGATTGGGTGAAAAAATGTTTGCTGAGATTTCAGGAAACTCGAAGTTTTTCGGAAGCTTGGCAACCCCTTTGAATGAATGTGATTCTCGTCAGTCTCTGCTTGGGGCTACTTCCATAGGACACAAACCATATCGACAGAACTTGGAACTACATAATTCTCCCAAGTTTCAAAGAGCTAGCACAAACCATGTTTGATTTAGAGTTCCAAATACATGTATCCATATAGGAGAAAGCAGAGTGAAACCTAAACATGAAAACGGTTCCTGCAAAGGAACCGTTTAACCTAGAAGAACGAAATTTTGTGAGCCAAGTGGGATTGGTGTACTGATCATTACCTGCAAGTATCATCAAGATTGGGTGAAAAAATGTTGCTGAGATTTCAGGAAAATCGTATTTTTTGGAAACTTCGCAACCCCTTTCAATGAAAGTGATTTTTGTCCGTCTCTGCTTGGGGCTACTTCAATAGTACAGAAACCATATCGATAGAACTTGGAACTACATAATTCTCCCAAGTTTCAAAGAGATAGCACAAACCATGTTTCATTTAGATTTCCAAATACATGTATCCTTGTAGGAGAAAACAGAGTGAAACCTAAACATGAAAACGGTTACTGCAAAGGAACAGTTTAACCTAGAAGAACGTAATTTTGTGAGCCAAGTGGGACTGGTGTACAGATCATGACCTGCAAGTATCATCAAGATTGGGTGAAAAAATGTGTGCTGAGATTTCAGGAAACTCGTAGTTTTTTGGATGCTTGGCAACCCCTTTCAATGAATGTGATTCTCGTCAGTCTCTGCTTGGGGCTACTTCAATAGGACACAAACCATAGTTATAGAACTTGGAACTACATTATTCTGCCAAGTTTCAAAGAGCTAGCACAAACCGTGTTTGATTTAGAGTTCCAAATACATGTATCCATATAGGAGAAAACAGAGTGAAACCTAAACATGAAAACAGTTACTGCAAAGTAACGGTTTAACCTAAAAGAACGAAATTTTGTGAGCCAAGTGGGATTGGTGTACTGATCATTACCTGCAAGTATCATCAAGATTGGGTGAAAAAATGTTGCTGAGATTTCAGGAAACTCGTAGTTTTTTGGAAACTATGCAACCCCTTTCAATGAAAGTGATTCTCGTCAGTCTCTGCATGGGGCTACTTCAATAGGACACAAACCATATCGACAGAACTTGGAACTACATTATTGTGCCACGTTACAAAGAGCTACTACAAACCGTGTTTGATTTAGAGTTCCAACTACATGTATCCATATAGTAGAAAACAGAGTGAAACCTAACCATGAAAACGGTTCCTGCAAAGGAACGGTTTAACCTTGAAGAACGAAATTTGGTGAGCCAAGTGGGATTGGTGTACTGATCATTACCTGCCAGTGTCATCAAGATTGGGTGAAAAAAAATGTTTGCTGAGATTTCAGGAATCTCGTAGTTTTTTGGAAGCTTGGCAACCCCTTTCAATGAAAGTGATTCTCGTCAGTCTCTGCTTGGGGCTACTTCCATAGGACACAAACCATAGCGATAGAACTTGGAACTACATTATTGTGCCAAGTTTCAACGAGCTAGCACAAACCGTGTTTGATTTAGAGTTCCAACTACATGTATCCATATAGGAGAAAACAGAGTGAAACCTAAACATGAAAACTGTTACTGCAAAGGAAAGGTTTAACCTAGAAGAACGAAATTGGGTGAGCCAAGTGGGATTGGTGTACTGATCATTACCTGCAAGTATCATCAATATTGTGTGAAAAAATGTTTGCTGAGATTTCAGGAAACTCGTAGTTTTTTGGAAGCTTGGCAACCCCTTTCAATGAAAGTGATTCTCGTCAGTCTCTGCTTGGGTCTACTTCAATAGGACACAAACCATATCGACAGAACTTGGAACTACATAATTCTCCCAAGTTTCAAAGAGCTAGCACAAACCATGTTTGATTTAGAGTGCCAAATACATGTATCCTTTTAGGAGAAAACAGAGTGAAACCTAAACATGAAAACGGTTCCTGCAAAGGAACCGTTTAACCTAGAAGAACGAAATTTTGTGAGCCAAGTGGGACTGGTGTACTGATCAAGACCTGCAATTATCATCAAGATTGGGTGAAAAAATGTTTGCTGAGATTTCAGGAAACTGGTAGTTTTTTGGAAGCTTGGCAACCCCTTTCAATGAATGTGATTCTCGTCATTCTCTGCTTGGGGCTACTTCCATAAGACACAAACCATAGCGATAGAACTTGGAACTACATTATTGTGCAGTGTTTCAACGAGCTAGCACAAACCGTGGTTGATTTAGAGTTCCAACTACATGTATCCATATAGGAGAAAACAGAGTGAAACCTAAACATGTAAACGGTTACTGCAAAGGAACGGTTTAACCTAGAAGAACGAAATTTGGTGAGCCAAGTGGGATTGGTGTACTGATCATTACCTGCAAGTATCATCAAGATGGGGTGAAAAAATGTTTGCTGAGATTTCAGGAAACTCGTAGTTTTTTGGAAACTTCGCAACCCCTTTCAATGTAAGTGATTGTCGTCAGTCTCTGCTTGGGGCTACTTCAATAGGACACAAACCATAGCCATAGAACTTGGAACTACATTATTCTGCCAAGTTTCAAAGAGCTAGCACAAACCATGTTTGATTTAGAGTTCCACATACATGTATCCATATAGGAGAAAACAGAGTGAAACCTAAACATGAAAACGGTTACTGCAAAGGAACGGTTTAACCTAGAAGAACGAAATTTTGTGAGCCAAGTGGGACTGGTGTACTGATCATTACCTGCAAGTATCATCAAGATTGGGTGAAAAAATGTTTGCTGAGATTTCAGGAAACTCGTAGATTTTTGGAAGCTTGGCAACCCCTTTCTTTTTTTTTTTTTTTTTTTTTTTTTTTTATTGTTGGTCGTTCAAAACATTACATAGTTCCTCATACATCATATTTCACAGTTTGATTCAAATGAGTTATGAACTCCCAATTTTATCCCGTATACAGATTGCTGCATCACATCAGTTACCCTTCCATTGATTGACATATTGCCTTTCTAGTGTCTGATGTATTCTGCTGTCTATATTATTCTCTACTATCCCCCCTCCCCTCCCCTCCCCTCCCCTTTTCTCTCTCTACCCCTTCTACTGTAAATCACTTCTTCCATTTGAATTATCTTGTCTTGCCCCTCCTTTCCTCTTATATGTCATTTTGTATAACCCTGAGGATCGCCTTCCATTTCCATGCGATTCCCCTTCTCGTTTCCTTTCCCTCCCACCTCTCAACCCTGTTAATGAAAATCTTCGTCTCAAGCTCTTCGTCCCTACCCTGTCCTTGTTTCCTCCCCTTATATCAGAGGAGTCATTTGGTATTTGTTTTTTAAAGATTGACTAGCTTCACTTAGCATAATCTGCTCTAATGCCATCCATTTCCCTCCAAATTCTATGATTTTGTCATTTTTAAATGCAGAGTAATACTCCATTGTGTATAAATGCCACATTTTTTTAATCCATTCATCTATTGAAGGGCATCTAGGCTGATTCCACAATCTTGCTATCGTGAATTGTGCTGCTATGAACATCAATGTAGCAGTGTCCCTGTAGCATGCAGGAAGTGTGAATCAGGCGGTATAGCGATACCAGACTTCAAACTATACTACAGAGCAATAGTAACGAAAACAGCATGGTACTGGTACCAAAACAGGCGGGTGGACCAATGGTACAGAATAGAGGACACAGTAACCAATCCACAAAACTACAACTATCTTATATTTGATAAAGGGGCTAAAAGCATGCAATGGAGGAAGGATAGCATCTTCAACAAATGGTGCTGGGAAAACTGGAAATCCATTTGCATCAAAATGAATCTGAATCCCTATCTCTCGCCTTGCACAAAAGTTAACTCAAAATGGATCAAGGAGCTTGATATCAAATCAGAGACACGGCATCTGATAGAAGAAAAAGTGGGTTATGATCTACATACTGTGGGAGCAGGCTCCAAATTCCTCAATAGGACACCCATAGCGCAAGAGTTAACAACTAGAATCAACAAATGGGACTTACTCAAACTAAAAAGTTTTTCTCAGCAAAAGAAACAATAAGAGAGATAAACAGGGAGCCTACATCCTGGGAACAAATCTTTACTCCACACACTTCAGATAGAGCCCTAATAACCAGAATATATAAAGAACTCAAAAAATTAGACAATAAGACAACAAGTAACCCAATCAATAAATGGGCAAAGGACCTGAACAGACACTACTCAGAAGAGGACATACAATCAATCAATAAGTACATGAAAAAATGCTCACCATCGCTAGCAGTCAGAGAAATGCAAATCAAAACTACCCTAAGATACCATCTCACTCCAGTAAGATTGGCAGCCATTAGGAAGTCAAACAACAATAAGTGCTGGAGAGGATGTGGGGAAAAGGTCACTCTTGTTCATTGCTGGTGGGACTGCAAATTGGTGCAGCCAATTTGGAAAGCAGTATGGAGATTTCTTGGAAAGCTGGGAATGGAACCACCATTTGACCCAGCTATTCCCCTTCTCGGTCTATTCCCTAAAGACCTAATAAGAGCAACCCCTTTCAATGAATGTGATTCTCGTCAGTCTCTGCTTGGGGCTACTTCAATAGGACACAAACCATATCGACAGAACTTGGAACTACATAATTCTCCCAAGTTTCAAAGAGCTAGCACAAACCATGTTTGATTTAGAGTGCCAAATACATGTATCCTTGTAGGAGAAAACAGAGTGAAACCTAAACATGAAAACGGTTACTGCAAAGGAACCGTTTAACCTAGAAGAACGAAATTTTGTGAGCCAAGTGGGACTGGTGTACTGATCATGACCTGCAATTATCATCAAGATTGGGTGAAAAAATGTTTGCTGAGATTTCAGGAAACTCGTAGTTTTTTGGAAGCTTGTCAACCCCTTTCAATGAATGTGATTCTCGTCAGTCTCTGCTTGGGGCTACTTCCATAAGACAAAAACCATAGCGATAGAACTTGGAACTACATTATTGTGCAGTGTTTCAACGAGCTAGCAAAAACCGTGTTTGATTTAGAGTTCCAACTACCTGTATCCATATAGGAGAAAACAGAGTGAAACCTAAACATGTAAACGGTTACTGCAAAGGAACGGTTTAACCTAGAAGAACGAAATTTGGTGAGCCAAGTGGGATTGGTGTACTGATCATTACCTGCAAGTATCATCAAGATTGGGTGAAAAAAATGTTTGCTGAGATTTCAGGAAACTCGTAGTTTTTTGGAAACTTCGCAACCCCTTTCAATGTAAGTGATTCTCGTCAGTCTCTGCTTGGGGCTACTTCAATAGGACACAAACCATAGCGATAGAACTTGGAACTACATTATTCTGCCAAGTTTCAAAGTGCTAGCACAAACCATGTTTGATTTAGAGTTCCAAATACATGTATCCATATAGGAGAAAACAGAGTGAAACCTAAACATGAAAACGGTTACTGCAAAGGAACGGTTTAACCTAGAGGAACGAAATTTTGTGAGCCAAGTGGGACTGGTGTACTGATCATTACCTGCAAGTATCATCAAGATTGGGTGAAAAAATGTTGCTGAGAATTCAGGAAACTCGTAGTTTTTTGGAAACTTCGCAACCCCTTTCAATGAAGGTGATTCTCGTCAGTCTCTGCATGGGGCTACTTCAATAGGACACAAACCATATCGATAGAACTTGGAACTACATTATTGTGCCACGTTTCAAAGAGCTACTACAAACCGTGTTTGATTTAGAGTTCCAACTACATGTATCCATATAGTAGAAAACAGAGTGAAACCTAACCATGAAAACGGTTACTGCAAAGGAACGGTTTAACCTTGAAGAACGAAATTTGGTGAGCCAAGTGGGATTGGTGTACTGATCATTACCTGCCAGTGTCATCAAGATTGGGTGAAAAAAATGTTTGCTGAGATTTCAGGAATCTCGTAGTTTTTTGGAAGCTTGGCAACCCCTTTCAATGAAAGTGATTCTCGTCAGTCTCTGCTTGGGGCTACTTCCATAGGACACAAACCATAGCGATAGAACTTGGAACTACATTATTGTGCCAAGTTTCAACGAGCTAGCACAAACCGTGTTTGATTTAGAGTTCCAACTACATGTATCCATATAGGAGAAAACAGAGTGAAACCTAAACATGAAAATTGTTACTGCAAAGGAAAGGTTTAACCTAGAAGAACGAAAATGGGTGAGCCAAGTGGGATTGGTGTACTGATCATTACCTGCAAGTATCATCAATATTGTGTGAAAAAATGTTTGCTGAGATTTCAGGAAACTCGTAGTTTTTTGGAAGCTTGGCAACCCCTTTCAATGAAAGTGATTCTCGTCAGTCTCTGCTTGGGTCTACTTCAATAGGACACAAACCATATCGACAGAACTTAGAACTACATAATTCTCCCAAGTTTCAAAGAGCTAGCACAAACCATGTTTGATTTAGAGTGCCAAATACATGTATCCTTTTAGGAGAAAACAGAGTGAAACCTAAACATGAAAACGGTTCCTGCAAAGGAACCGTTTAACCTAGAAGAACGAAATTTTGTGAGCCAAGTGGGACTGGTGTACTGATCAAGACCTGCAATTATCATCAAGATTGGGTGAAAAAATGTTTGCTGAGATGTCAGGAAACTGGTAGTTTTTTGGAAGCTTGGCAACCCCTTTCAATGAATGTGATTCTCGTCATTCTCTGCTTGGGGCTACTTCCATAAGACACAAACCATAGCGATAGAACTTGGAACTACATTATTGTGCAGTGTTTCAACGAGCTAGCACAAACCGTGGTTGATTTAGAGTTCCAACTACATGTATCCATATAGGAGAAAACAGAGTGAAACCTAAACATGTAAACGGTTACTGCAAAGGAACGGTTTAACCTAGAAGAACGAAATTTGGTGAGCCAAGTGGGATTGGTGTACTGATCATTACCTGCAAGTATCATCAAGATGGGGTGAAAAAATGTTTGCTGAGATTTCAGGAAACTCGTAGTTTTTTGGAAACTTCGCAACCCCTTTCAATGTAAGTGATTGTCGTCAGTCTCTGCTTGGGGCTACTTCAATAGGACACAAACCATAGCGATAGAACTTGGAACTACATTATTCTGCCAAGTTTCAAAGAGCTAGCACAAACCATGTTTGATTTAGAGTTCCACATACATGTATCCATATAGGAGAAAACAGAGTGAAACCTAAACATGAAAACGGTTACTGCAAAGGAACGGTTTAACCTAGAAGAACGAAATTTTGTGAGCCAAGTGGGACTGGTGTACTGATCATTACCTGCAAGTATCATCAAGATTGGGTGAAAAAATGTTTGCTGAGATTTCAGGAAACTCGTAGATTTTTGGAAGCTTGGCAACCCCTTTCTTTTTTTTTTTTTTTTTTTTTTTTAATTGTTGGTCGTTCAAAACATTACATAGTTCCTCATACATCATATTTCACAGTTTGATTCAAATGAGTTATGAACTCCCAATTTTATCCCGTATACAGATTGCTGCATCACATCAGTTACCCTTCCATTGATTGACATATTGCCTTTCTAGTGTCTGATGTATTCTGCTGTCTATATTATTCTCTACTATCCCCCCTCCCCTCCCCTCCCCTCCCCTTTTCTCTCTCTACCCCTTCTACTGTAAATCACTTCTTCCATTTGAATTATCTTGTCTTGCCCCTCCTTTCCTCTTATATGTCATTTTGTATAACCCTGAGGATCGCCTTCCATTTCCATGCGATTCCCCTTCTCGTTTCCTTTCCCTCCCACCTCTCAACCCTGTTAATGAAAATCTTCGTCTCAAGCTCTTCGTCCCTACCCTGTCCTTGTTTCCTCCCCTTATATCAGAGGAGTCATTTGGTATTTGTTTTTTAAAGATTGACTAGCTTCACTTAGCATAATCTGCTCTAATGCCATCCATTTCCCTCCAAATTCTATGATTTTGTCATTTTTAAATGCAGAGTAATACTCCATTGTGTATAAATGCCACATTTTTTTAATCCATTCATCTATTGAAGGGCATCTAGGCTGATTCCACAATCTTGCTATCGTGAATTGTGCTGCTATGAACATCAATGTAGCAGTGTCCCTGTAGCATGCAGGAAGTGTGAATCAGGCGGTATAGCGATACCAGACTTCAAACTATACTACAGAGCAATAGTAACGAAAACAGCATGGTACTGGTACCAAAACAGGCGGGTGGACCAATGGTACAGAATAGAGGACACAGTAACCAATCCACAAAACTACAACTATCTTATATTTGATAAAGGGGCTAAAAGCATGCAATGGAGGAAGGATAGCATCTTCAACAAATGGTGCTGGGAAAACTGGAAATCCATTTGCATCAAAATGAATCTGAATCCCTATCTCCGCCTTGCACAAAAGTTAACTCAAAAATGGATCAAGGAGCTTGATATCAAATCAGAGACACGGCATCTGATAGAAGAAAAAGTTGGTTATGATCTACATACTGTGGGAGCAGGCTCCAAATTCCTCAATAGGACACCCATAGCGCAAGAGTTAACAACTAGAATCAACAAATGGGACTTACTCAAACTAAAAAGTTTTTTCTCAGCAAAAGAAACAATAAGAGAGATAAACAGGGAGCCTACATCCTGGGAACAAATCTTTACTCCACACACTTCAGATAGAGCCCTAATAACCAGAATATATAAAGAACTCAAAAAATTAGACAATAAGACAACAAGTAACCCAATCAATAAATGGGCAAAGGACCTGAACAGACACTACTCAGAAGAGGACATACAATCAATCAATAAGTACATGAAAAAATGCTCACCATCGCTAGCAGTCAGAGAAATGCAAATCAAAACTACCCTAAGATACCATCTCACTCCAGTAAGATTGGCAGCCATTAGGAAGTCAAACAACAATAAGTGCTGGAGAGGATGTGGGGGAAAAGGTCACACTTGTTCATTGCTGGTGGGACTGCAAATTGGTGCAGCCAATTTGGAAAGCAGTATGGAGATTTCTTGGAAAGCTGGGAATGGAACCACCATTTGACCCAGCTATTCCCCTTCTCGGTCTATTCCCTAAAGACCTAATAAGAGCAACCCCTTTCAATGAATGTGATTCTCGTCAGTCTCTGCTTGGGGCTACTTCAATAGGACACAAACCATATCGACAGAACTTGGAACTACATAATTCTCCCAAGTTTCAAAGAGCTAGCACAAACCATGTTTGATTTAGAGTGCCAAATACATGTATCCTTGTAGGAGAAAACAGAGTGAAACCTAAACATGAAAACGGTTACTGCAAAGGAACCGTTTTAACCTAGAAGAACGAAATTTTGTGAGCCAAGTGGGACTGGTGTACTGATCATGACCTGCAATTATCATCAAGATTGGGTGAAAAAATGTTTGCTGAGATTTCAGGAAACTCGTAGTTTTTTGGAAGCTTGTCAACCCCTTTCAATGAATGTGATTCTCGTCAGTCTCTGCTTGGGGCTACTTCCATAAAGACAAAAACCATAGCGATAGAACTTGGAACTACATTATTGTGCAGTGTTTCAACGAGCTAGCAAAAACCGTGTTTGATTTAGAGTTCCAACTACCTGTATCCATATAGGAGAAAACAGAGTGAAACCTAAACATGTAAACGGTTACTGCAAGGAACGGTTTAACCTAGAAGAACGAAATTTGGTGAGCCAAGTGGGATTGGTGTACTGATCATTACCTGCAAGTATCATCAAGATTGGGTGAAAAAATGTTTGCTGAGATTTCAGGAAACTCGTAGTTTTTTGGAAACTTCGCAACCCCTTTCAATGTAAGTGATTCTCGTCAGTCTCTGCTTGGGGCTACTTCAATAGGACACAAACCATAGCGATAGAACTTGGAACTACATTATTCTGCCAAGTTTCAAAGTGCTAGCACAAACCATGTTTGATTTAGAGTTCCAAATACATGTATCCATATAGGAGAAAACAGAGTGAAACCTAAACATGAAAACGGTTACTGCAAAGGAACGGTTTAACCTAGAGGAACGAAATTTTGTGAGCCAAGTGGGACTGGTGTACTGATCATTACCTGCAAGTATCATCAAGATTGGGTGAAAAAATGTTGCTGAGAATTCAGGAAACTCGTAGTTTTTTTGGAAACTTCGCAACCCCTTTCAATGAAGGTGATTCTCGTCAGTTTCTGCTTGGGGCTACTTCAATAGGACACAAACCATATCGACAGAACTTGGAACTACATAATTCTCCCAAGTTTCAAAGAGATAGCACAAACCATGTTTGATTTAGAGTTCCAAATACATGTATCCATATAGGAGAAAGCAGAGTGAAACCTAAACATGAAACGGTTCCTGCAAAGGAACCGTTTAACCTAGAAGAACGAAATTTTGTGAGCCAAGTGGGACTGGTGTACTGATCATTACCTGCAAGTATCATCAAGATTGGGTGAAAAAATGTTTGCTGAGATTTCAGGAAACTCGTAGTTTTTTGGAAGCTTGTCAACCCCTTTCAATGAATGTGATTCTCGTCAGTCTCTGCTTGGGGCTACTTCAATAGGACACAAACCATAGCGATAGAACTTGGAACTACATTATTTTGCAGTGTTTCAACGAGCTAGCACAAACCGTGTTGGATTTAGAGTTCCAACTACATGTATCCATATAGGAGAAAACAGAGTGAAAACTAAACATGAAAACGGTTACTGCAAAGGAACGGTTTAACCTAAAAGAACGAAATTAGGTGACCGAAGTGGGATTGGTGTGCTGATCATTACCTGCAAGTATCATCAAGATTGGGTGAAAAAATGTTTGCTGAGATTTCAGGAAACTCGAAGTTTTTCGGAAGCTTGGCAACCCCTTTGAATGAATGTGATTCTCGTCAGTCTCTGCTTGGGGCTACTTCCATAGGACACAAACCATAGTGATAGAACTTGGAACTACATTATTGTGCAGTGTTTCAACGAGCTAGCATCAACCGTGTTTGATTTAGAGTTCCAACTACATGAATCCATATAGGAGAAAACAGAGTGAAAACTAAACATGAAAACGGTTACTGCAAAGGAACGGTTTAACCCTAAAAGAACGAAATTAGGTGACCGAAGTGGGATTGGTGTACTGATCATTACCTGCAAGTATCATCAAGATTGGGTGAAAAAATGTTTGCTGAGATTTCAGGAAACTCGTAGTTTTTTGGAAGCTTGGCAACCCCTTTCAATGAAAGTGATCCTTGTCACTCTCTGCTTGGGACTACTTCCAAAGGACACAAACCATAGCGATAGACCTTGGAACTACATTATTCTGCAAGTTTCAAAGAGCTAGCACAAACCGTGTTTGATTTACAGTTCAAACTACATGTATCCATATAGGAGAAAACCGAGTGAAACCTAATACATGAAAACGGTTACTGCAAAGGAACGGTTTACCTAGAAGAACGAAATTTTGTGAGCCAAGTGGGATTGGTGTACTGATCATTACCTGCAAGTATCATCAAGATTGGGTGAAAAAATGTTGCTGAGATTTCAGGAAAATCGTATTTTTTGGAAACTTCGCAACCCCTTTCAATGAAAGTGATTTTTGTCCGTCTCTGCTTGGGGCTACTTCAATAGTACAGAAACCATATCGATAGAACTTGGAACTACATAATTCTCCCAAGTTTCAAAGAGATAGCACAAAACCATGTTTCATTAGATTTCCAAATACATGTATCCTTGTAGGAGAAAACAGAGTGAAACCTAAACATGAAAACGGTTACTGCAAAGGAACAGTTTAACCTAGAAGAACGTAATTTTGTGAGCCAAGTGGGACTGGTGTACAGATCATGACCTGCAAGTATCATCAAGATTGGGTGAAAAAATGTGTGCTGAGATTTCAGGAAACTCGTAGTTTTTTGGATGCTTGGCAACCCCTTTCAATGAATGTGATTCTCGTCAGTCTCTGCTTGGGGCTACTTCAATAGGACACAAACCATAGTTATAGAACTTGGAACTACATTATTCTGCCAAGTTTCAAAGAGATAGCACAAACCGTGTTTGATTTAGAGTTCCAAATACATGTATCCATATAGGAGAAAACAGAGTGAAACCTAAACATGAAAACAGTTACTGCAAAGTAACGGTTTAACGTAAAAGAACGAAATTTTGTGAGCCAAGTGGGAATTGGTGTACTGATCATTACCTGCAAGTATCATCAAGATTGGGTGAAAAAATGTTGCTGAGATTTCAGGAAACTCGTAGTTTTTTGGAAACTTTGCAACCCCTTTCAATGAAAGTGATTCTCGTCAGTCTCTGCATGGGGCTACTTCAATAGGACACAACCATATCGACAGAACTTGGAACTACATTATTGTGCCACGTTTCAAAGAGCTACTACAAACCGTGTTTGATTTAGAGTTCCAACTACATGTATCCATATAGGAGAAAACAGAGTGAAACCTAACCATGAAAACGGTTACTGCAAAGGAACGGTTTAACCTTGAAGAACGAAATTTGGTGAGCCAAGTGTGATTGGTGTACTGATCATTACCTGCCAGTGTCATCAAGATTGGGTGAAAAAATGTTTGCTGAGATTTCAGGAATCTCGTAGTTTTTTGGAAGCTTGGCAACCCTTTCAATGAAAGTGATTCTCGTCAGTCTCTGCTTGGGGCTACTTCCATAGGACACAAACCATAGCGATAGAACTTGGAACTACATTATTGTGCAGTGTTTCAACGAGCTAGCACAAACCGTGTTGGATTTAGAGTTCCCAACTACATGTATCCATATAGGAGAAAACAGAGTGAAACCTAAACATGAAAACTGTTACTGCAAAGGAACGGTTTAACCTAGAAGAACGAAATTTGGTGAACCAAGTGGGATTGGTGTACTGATCATTACCTGCAAGTATCATCAAGATTGGGTGACAAAAGGTTTGCTGAGATTTTAGGAAACTCGTAGGTTTTTGGAAGCTTTGGCAACCCCTTTCAATGAAAGTGATTCTCGTCAGTCTCTGCTTGGGGCTACTTCCATAGGACACAATCCACAGCGATAGAACTTGGAACTACTATTATTGTGCCAAGTTTCAAAGAGCTAGCACATACCGTGTTTGATTTAGAGTTCCAAATACATGTATCCATATAGGAGAAAACAGAGTGAAACCTAAACATGAAAACGGTTCTGCAAAGGAACGGTTTAACCTAGAAGAACGAAATTTGGTGAGCCAAGTGGGATTGGTGTACTGATCATTACCTGCAAGTACCATCAAGATTGGGTGAAAAATGTTTGCTGAGATTTAACAAACTGGTAGTTTTTTGGAAGCTTGGCAACCCCTTTCAATTATAGTGATTCTCGTCACTCTCTGCTTGGGGCTACTTCCATAGGACACAAACCATAGCGATAGAACGTGGAACTACATTATTCCCAAGTTTCAAAGAACTAGCACAAACCATGTTTGATTTAGAGTGCCAAATACATGTATCCTTGTAGGAGAAAACAGAGTGAAACCTAAACATGAAAACGGTTACTGCAAAGGAATGGTTTAACCTAGAAGAACGAAATTATTTGAGCCAAGTGGGACTGGTGTACTGATCATGACCTGCAAGTATCATCAAGATTGGGTGAAAAAATGTTTGCTGAGATTTCAGGAAACTCGTAGTTTTTTGGAAGCTTGGCAACCCCTTTCAATGAATGTGATTCTCGTCAGTCTCTGCTTGGGGATACTTCCATAAGACACAAACCATAGCGATAGAACTTGGAACTACATTTTTGTGCAATGTTTCAACGAGCTAGCACAAACCGTGTTTGATTTAGAGTTCCAACTACATGTATCCATATAGGAAAAAACACAGTGAAACCTAAAGATGAAAACTGTTACTGCAAAGGAACGGTTTAACCTAAAAGAACGAAATTTGGTGACCCAAGTGGGATTGGTGTACTGATCATTACCTGCAAGTATCATCAAGATTGGGTGAAAAAATGTTTGCTGCGATTTCAGGAAACTCGTAGGTTTTTGGAAGCTTGGCAACCCCTTTCAATGAATGTGATACTCGTCAGTCTCTGCTTGGGGCTACTTCAATAGGACACAAACCATAGCGATAAAACTTGGAACTACATTATTCTGCCAAGTTTCAAAGAGCTAGCACAAACCATGTTTGATTTAGAGTTCCAACTACATGTATCCATATAGGAGAAAACAGAGTGAAACCTAAACATGAAAACGGTTACTGCAAAGGAACGGTTTAACCTAGAAGAACGAAATTTGGTGAGCCAAGTGGGACTGGTGTACTGATCATTACCTGCAAGTATCATCAAGATTGGGTGAAAAAATGTTTGCTGAGATTTCAGGAAACTCGTTGTTTTTTGGAAGTTTGGCAACCCATTTCAATGAAAGTGATTCTCGTCAGTCTCTGCTTGGGGCTACTTCCATAAGACACAAACCATAGCGATAGAACTTGGAACTACATTATTGTGCAGTGTTTCAACGAGCTAGCACAAACCGTGTTTGATTTAGAGTTCCAACTACATGTATCCATATAGGAGAAAGCAGAATGAAACCTAAACATGTAAACGGTTACTGCAAAGGAACGGTTTAACCTAGAAGAACGAAATTTGGTGAGCCAAGTGGGATTGGTGTACTGATCATTACCTGCAAGTATCATCAAGATTGGGTGAAAAAATGTTTGCTGAGATTTTAGGAAACTCGTAGGTTTTTGGAAGCTTGGCAACCCCTTTCAATGAAAGTGATTCTCGTCAGTCTCTGCTTGGGTCTACTTCCATAGGACACATAGCGATAGAACTTGGAACTACATTATTCTGCCAAGTTTCAAAGAGCTAGCACAAACCGTGTTTGATTTAGAGTTCCAAATACATGTGTCCTTGTAGGAGAAAACAGAGTGAAACCTAAACATGAAAACGGTTACTGCAAAGGAACGGTTTAACCTAGAAGAACGAAATTAGGTGAGCCAAGTGGGATTGGTGTACTGATCATGACCTGCATGTATCATCAAGATTGGGTGAAAAAATGTTGCTGAGAATTCAGAAAACTCGTAGTTTTTTGGAAACTTCGCAACCCCTTTCAATGAAGGTGATTCTCGTCAGTCTCTGCTTGGGGCTACTTCAATAGGACACAAACCATATCGACAGAACTTGGAACTACATAATTCTCCCAAGTTTCAAAGAGCGAGCACAAACCATGTTTGATTTAGAGTGCCAAATACATGTATCCTTGTAGGAGAAAACAGAGTGAAACCTAAACATGAAAACGGTTACTGCAAAGGAACCGTTTAACCTAGAAGAACAAAATTTTGTGAGCCAAGTGGGACTG
The DNA here is from genome assembly GCF_045843805.1 of Urocitellus parryii. Classification (NCBI taxonomy): domain Eukaryota; kingdom Metazoa; phylum Chordata; class Mammalia; order Rodentia; family Sciuridae; genus Urocitellus; species Urocitellus parryii. The sequence continues at coordinate 20,211 of NW_027552578.1, read as the reverse complement.
GTGTACTGATCATGACCTGCAATTATCATCAAGATTGGGTGAAAAAATATTTGCTGAGATTTCAGGAAACTCGTAGTTTTTTGGAAGCTTGGCAACCCCTTTCAATGAATGTGATTCTCGTCAGTCTCTGCTTGGGGCTACTTCCATAAGACACAAACCATAGCGATAGAACTTGGAACTACATTATTGTGCAGTGTTTCAACGAGCTAGCACAAACCGTGTTTGATTTAGAGTTCCAACTACATGTATCCATATAGGAGAAAACAGAATGAAACCTAAACATGTAAACGGTTACTGCAAAGGAACGGTTTAACCTAGAAGAACGAAATTTGGTGAGCCAAGTGGGATTGGTGTACTGATCATTACCTGCAAGTATCATCAAGTTTGGGTGAAAAAATGTTTGCTGAGATTTCAGGAAACTCGTAGTTTTTTGGAAGAGTGGCAACCCCTTTCAATGAAAGTGATTCTCGTCAGTCTCTGCTTGGGGCTACTTCCATAGGACACAATCCATAGCGATAGAACTTGGAACTACATTATTCTGCCAAGTTTCAAAGAGCTAGCACAAACCGTGTTTGATTTAGAGTTCCAAATACATGTGTCCTTGTAGGAGAAAACAGAGTGTAACCTAAACATGAAACGGTTACTGCAAAGGAACGGTTTAACCTAGAAGAACGAAATTAGGTGAGCCAAGTGGGATTGGTGTACTGATCATTACCTGCAAGTATCATCAAGATGGGGTGAAAAAACGTTGCTGAGATTTCAGGAAACTCGTAGTTTTTTGGAAACTTCGCAACCCCTTTCAATGAAAGTGATTCTCGTCAGTCTCTGCTTGGGGCTACTTCAATAGGACACAAACCATATCGATAGAACTTGGAACTACATTATCCTGCAAAGTTTCAACGAGCTAGCACAAACCGTGTTTGATTTAGAGTTCCAACGACCTGTATCCATATAGGAGAAAACAGAGTGAAACCTAAACATGTAAACGGTTACTGCAAAGGAACGGTTTAACCTAGAAGAACGAAATTTGGTGAGCCAAGTGGGATTGGTGTACTGATCATTACCTGCAAGTATCATCAAGATTGGGTGAAAAATGTTTGCTGAGATTTCAGGAAACTCGTAGTTTTTTAGAAACTTCGCAACCCCTTTCAATGTAAGTGATTCTCGTCAGTCTCTGCTTGGGGCTACTTCAATAGGACACAAACCATACAGATAGAACTTGGAACTACATTATTCTGCCAAGTTTCAAAGAGCTAGCACAAACCATGTTTGATTTAGAGTTCCAAATACATGTATCCATATAGGAGAAAACAGAGTGAAACCTAAACATGAAAACGGTTACTGCAAAGGAACGGTTTAACCTAGAAGAACGAAATTTTGTGAGCCAAGTGGGACTGGTGTACTGATCATTACCTGCAAGTATCATCAAGATTGGGTGAAAAAATGTTGCTGAGAATTCAGGAAACTCGTAGTTTTTTGGAAACTTCGCAACCCCTTTCAATGAAGGTGATTCTCGTCAGTCTCTGCTTGGGCCTACTTCAATAGGACACAAACCATATTGACAGAACGTGGAACTACATAATTCTCCCAAGTTTCAAAGAGCGAGCACAAACCATGTTTGATTTAGAGTGCCAAATACATGTATCCTTGTAGGAGAAAACAGAGTGAAACCTAAACATGAAAACGGTTACTGCAAAGGAACGGTTTAACCTAGAAGAACGAATTTTGTGAGCCAAGTGGAACTCGTGTACTGATCATGACCTGCATGTATCATCAAGATTGGGCGAAAAAATGTTTGCTGAGACTTCAGGAATCTCGTAGTTTTTTGGAAGCTTGGCAACCCCTTTCAATGAATGTGATTCTCGTCAGTCTCTGCTTGGGGCTAATTCAATAGGACACAAACCATAGCGATAGAACTTGGAGCTACATTATTGTGCCAAGTTTCAAAGAGCTAGCACAAACCGTGTTTGATTTAGAGTTCCAACTACATGTATCCATATAGGAGAACACAGAGTGAAACCTAAACATGAAAACGGTTACTGCAAAGGAACCGTTTAACCTAGAAGAACGAAATTTTGTGAGCCAAGTGGGACTGGTGTACTGATCATGACCTGCAAGTATCATCAAGATTGGGTGAAAAAATGTTTGCTGAGATTTCAGGAAACTGGTAGTTTTTTGAAAGCTTGGCAACCCCTTTCAATGAATGTGATTCTCGTCAGTCTCTGCTTGGGGCTACTTCAATAGGACACAAACCATGTCGACAGAACTTGGAACTACATAATTCTCCCAAGTTTCAAAGAGCTAGCACAAACCATGTTTGATTTAGAGTGCCAAATACATGTATCCTTGTAGGAGAAAACAGAGTGAAACCTAAACATGAAAACGGTTACTGCAAAGGAACCGTTTAACCTAGAAGAACGAAATTTTGTGAGCCAAGTGGGACTGGTGTACTGATCATGACCTGCAATTATCATCAAGATTGGGTGAAAAAATGTTTGCTGAGATTTCAGTAAACTCGTAGTTTTTTGGAAACTTCGCAACCCCTTTCAATGTAAGGGATTCTCGTCAGTCTCTGCGTGGGGCTACTTCAATAGGACACAAACCATAGCGATAGAACTTGGAACTACATTATTCTGCCAAGTTTCAAAGAGCTAGCACAAACCATGTTTGATTAAGAGTTCCAAATACATGTATCCATATAGGAGAAAACAGAGTGAAACCTAACCATGAAAACTTTTACTGCAAAGGAACGGTTTAACCTAGAAGAACGAAATTTTGTGAGCCAAGTGGGACTGGTTTACTGATCATTACCTGCAAGTATCATCAAGATTGGGTGAAAAAAATGTTGCTGAGAATTCAGGAAACTCGTAGTTTTTTGGAAACTTCGCAACCCCTTTCAGTGAAGGTGATTCTCGTCAGTCTCTGCTTGGGGCTACTTCAATAGGACACAAACCATATCGACAGAACTTGGAACTACATAATTCTCCCAAGTTTCAAAGAGCTAGCACAAACCATGTTTGATTTAGAGTGCCAAATACATGTATCCTTGTAGGAGAAAACAGAGTGAAACCTAAACATGAAAACGGTTACTGCAAAGGAATGGTTTAACCTAGAAGAACGAAATTTTGTGAGCCAAGTGGGACTGGTGTACTGATCATGACCTGCAAGTATCATCAAGATTGGGTGAAAAAATGTTTGCTGAGATTTCAGGAATCTCGTATTTTTTTGGAAGCTTGGCAACCCCTTTCAATGAATGTGATTCTCGTCAGTCTCTGCTTGGGGCTAATTCAATAGGACACAAACCATAGTGATAGAACTTGGAACTACATTATTGTGCCAAGTTTCAAAGAGCTAGCACAAACCGTGTTTGATTTAGAGTTCCAACTACATGTATCCATATAGGAGAACACAGAGTGAAACCTAAACATGAAAACGGTTACTGCAAAGGAACGGTTTAACCTAGAAGAACGAAATTTGGTGAGCCAAGTGGGATTGGTGTACTGATCATGACCTGCAAGTATCATCAAGATTGGGTGAAAAAATGTTTGCTGAGATTTCAGAAAACTGGTAGTTTTTTGAAAGCTTGGCAACCCCTTTCAATGAATGTGATTCTCGTCAGTCTCTGCTTGGAGCTACTTCAATAGGACACAAAGCATAGCGATAGAACTTGGAACTACATTATTGTGCAGTGTTTCAACGAGCTAGCACAAACCGTGTTTGATTTAGTGTTCCAACTACATGTATCCATATAGGAGAACACAGAGTGAAACCTAAACACGAAAACGGTTACTGCAAAGGAACGGTTTAACCTAAAAGAACGAAATTTGGTGACCCAAGTGGGATTGGTGTACTGATCATTACCTGCAAGTATCATCAAGATTGGGTGAAAAAATGTTTGATGAGATTTCAGGAAACTCGTAGTTTTTTGGAAACTTAGCAACCCCTTTCAATGAATGTGATACTCGTCAGTCTCTGCTTGGGGCTACTTCAATAGGACACAAACCATAGCGATAAAACTTGGAACTACATTATTCTGCCAAGTTTCAAAGAGCTATCACAAACCATGTTTGATTTAGAGTTCCAAATACATGTATCCATATAGGAGAAAACAGAGTGAAACCTAAACATGAAAACGGTTCCTGCAAAGGAACCGTTTAACCTAGAAGAACGAAATTTTGTGAGCCAAGTGGGACTGGTGTACTGATCATTACCTGCAAGTATCATCAAGATTGGGTGAAAAAATGTTTGCTGAGATTTCAGGAAACTCGTAGTTTTTTTGATGGTTGGCAACCCCTTTCAATGAATATGATTCTCGTCAGTCTCTGCTTGGGGCTACTTCAATAGGACACAAACCATAGCGATAGAACTTGGAACTACATTATTTTGCCAAGTCTCAAAGAGCTAGCACAAACCGTTTTTGATTTAGAGTTCCAACAACATGTATCCATATAGGGGAAAACAGAGTGAAACCTAAACATGAAAACGGTTACTGCAAATTAACGGTTTAACCTAGAAGAACGAAATTTGGTGAGCCAAGTGGGATTGGTGTACTGATCATTACCTGCAAGTATCATCAAGATGGGGTGAAAAAACGTTGCTGAGTTTTCAGGAAACTCGTAGTTTTTTGGAAACTTCGCAACCCCTTTCAATGAAGGTGATTCTCGTCAGTCACTGCTTGGGGCTACTTCAATAGGACACAAACCATTTCCATAGAACTTGAAACTACATTATTCTGCCAAGTTTCAAAGAGCTAGCACACACCGTTTTCGATTTAGAGTTCCAACTACATGTATCCATATTGGAGAAAACAGAGTGAAACCTAAACATGAAAACGGTTACTGCAATGGAACGGTTTAACCTAGAAGAACGAAATTTGGTGAGCCAAGTGGGATTGGTGTACTGATCATTACCTGCAAGTATCATCAAGATTGGGTGAAAAAATGTTGCTGAGAATTCAGAAAACTCGTAGTTTTTTGGAAACTTCGCAACCCTTTCAATGAAGGTGATTCTCGTCAGTCTCTGCTTGGGGCTACTTCAATAGGACACAAACCATGTCGACAGAACTTGGAACTACATAATTCTCCCAAGTTTCAAAGATCTAGCACAAACCATGTTTGATTTAGAGTGCCAAATACATGTATCCTTGTAGGAGAAAACAGAGTGAAACCTAAACATGAAAATGGTTACTGCAAAGGAACCGTTTAACCTAGAAGAACGAAATTTTGTGAGCCAAGTGGGACTGGTGTACTGATCATGTCCTGCAATTATCATCAAGATTGGGTGAAAAAATGTTTGCTGAGATTTCAGGAAACTGGTAGTTTTTTGGAAACTTCGCAACCCCTTTCAATATAAGGGATTCTCGTCAGTCTCTGCGTGGGGCTACTTCACTAGGACACAAACCATAGCGATAGAACTTGGAACTACATTATTCTGCCATGTTTCAAAGAGCTAGCACAAACCATGTTTGATTTAGAGTTCCAAATACATGTATCCATATAGGAGAAAACAGAGTGAAACCTAAACATGAAAACGGTTACTGCAAAGGAACCGTTTAACATAGAAGAACGAAATTTTGTGAGCCAAGTGGGACTGGTGTACTGATCATGACCTGCAAGTATCATCAAGATTGGGTGAAAAAATGTTTGCTGAGATTTCAGGAAACTCGTAGTTTTTTGGAAGCTTGGCAACCCCTATCAATGAAAGTGATTCTCGCCAGTCTCTGCTTTTGGCTACTTCCATAGGACACAAACCATATCGATAGAACTTGGAACTACATTATTCTGCCAAGTTTCAAAGAGCTAGCACAAACCATGTTTGATTTAGAGTTCCAAATACATGTATCCTTGTAGGAGAAAACAGAGTGAAACTTAAACATGAAAACGGTTACTGCAAAGGAACGGTTTAACCTAGAAGAACGAAATTTTGTTAGCCAAGTGGGATTGGTGTACTGATCATTACCTGCAAGTATCATCAAGATTGGCTGAAAAAAATGTTTGCTGAGATTTCAGGAAACTCGTAGTTTTTTGGACGCTTGGCAACCCCTTTCAATGAAAGTGATTCTCGTCAGTCTCTGCTTGGGGCTACTTCCATAGGACACAAACCATAGCGATAGAACTTGGAACTACATTATTGTGCCAAGTTTCAAAGAGCTAGCACAAACGGTGTTTGATTTAGAGTTCCAACTACATGTATCCATATAGGAGAAAACAGAGTGAAACCTAAACATGAAAACGGTTACTGCAAAGGAACGATTAACCCTAGAAGAACGAAATTTGGTGAGCCAAGTGGGATTGGTGTACTGATCATTACCGGCAAGTGTCATCAAGATTGGGTGAAAAAATGTTTGCTGAGATTTCAGGAAACTCGTAGTTTTTTGGAAGCTTGACAACCCCTTTCAATGAATGTGATTCTCGTCAGTCTCTGCTTGGGGCTACTTCCATAGGACACAAACCATACCGATAGAAATTGGAACTACATTCTTCTGCCAAGTTTCCAAGAGCTAGCACAAACGGTTTTGATTTAGAGTTCCAACTACATGTATCCATATAGGAGAAAACAGAGTGAAACCTAAACATGAAAACGGTTACTGCAAAGGAAAGGTTTAACCTAGAAGAACGAAATTTGGTGAGCCAAGTGGGATTGGTGTAATGATCATTACCTGCAAGTGTCATCAAGATTGGGTGAAAAAATGTTTGCTGAGATTTCAGGAAACTCGTACTTTTTCGCAAGCTTGGCATCCCCTTTGAATGAATGGGATTCTCGTCAGTCTCTGCTTGGGGCTACTTTCATAGGATACAAACCATAGTGATAGAACTTGGAACTACATTATTGTGTCAAGAATCAACGAGCTAGCACAAACCGATTTTGATTTAGAGTTCCAACTACATGTATCCATATAGGAAAATACAGAGTGAAATCTAAACATGAAAACGGTTACTGCAAAGGAACTATTAACCCTAGAAGAACGAAATTTGGTGATCCAAGTGGGATTGGTGGAATGATCATTACCGGCAAGTGTCATCAAGTTTGGGTGAAAAAATGTTTGCTCAGATTTCAGGAAACTCGTAGTTTTTTTGAAGCTTGGCAACCCCTTTCAATGAAAGTGATTCTCGTCAGTCTCTGCTTGGGGCTACTTCCATAGGACACAAACCATAGAGATAGAACTTGGAACTACCTTATTGTGCCAAGTTTCAAAGAGCTAGCACAAACCGTGTTTGATTTAGAGTTCCAACTACATGTATACATATAGGAAAAAACAGAGTGAAACCTAAACATGAAAACGGTTACTGCAAAGGAACGGTTTAACCTAGAAGAACGAAATTTGGTGAGCCAAGTGGGATTGGTGTACTGATCATTACCTGCAAGTATCATGAAGATTGGGTGAAAAAGTGTTTGCTGACATTTCAGGAAACTCGTAGTTTTTTGGAAGCTTGGCAACCCGTTTCAATGAAAGTGATTCTCGTCAGTCTCTGCTTGGGGCTACTTCAATAGGACACAAACCATAGCGATAGAACTTGGAACTACATTATTCTGCAAAGTTTCAAAGAGCTAGCACAAACCGTGTTTGATTTAGAGTTCCAACTAAATGTATCCATATAGGAGAGAACAGAGTGAAACCTAACCATGAAAACGGTTACTGCAAAGGAACGGTTTAACATAGAAAACGAAATTAGGTGAGCCAAGTGGGATTGGTGTACTGATCATTACCTGCCAGTATCATCAAGATTGGGTGAAAAAGTGTTTGCTGACATTTCAGGAAACTCGTAGTTTTTTGGAAGCTTGGCAAGCCCTTTCAATGAATGTGATTCTCGTCAGTCTCTGCTTGGGGCTACTTCCATAGGACACAAACCATAGCGATAGAACTTGGAACTACATTATTGTGCCAAGTTCAAAGAGCTAGCACAAACCGTGTTTGATTTAGAGTTCCAACTACATGTATCCATATAGGAGAGAACAGAGTGAAACCTAACCATGAAAACGGTTACTGCAAAGGAACGGTTTAACCTAGAAGAACGAAATTTGGTGAGCCAAGTGGGATTGGTGTACTGATCATTACCTGCAGGTGTCATCAAGATTGGGTGAAAAAATGTTTGCTGAGATTTCAGGAAACTCGTAGTTTTTTGGAAGCTTGGCAACCCCTTTAAAGGAATGTGATTCTCGTCAGTCTCTGCTTGGGGCTACTTCAATAGGACACAAACCATAGCGATAGAACGTGGAATTACATTATTCTGCCAAGTTTCAAAGAGCTAGCACAAACGGTTATGATTTAGAGTTCCAACTACATGTATCCATATAGGAGAAAACAGAGTGAAACCTAAACATGAAAACGGTTACTGCAAAGGAACGGTTTAACCTAGAAGAACGAAATTTGGTGAGCCAAGTGGGATTGGTGTACTGATCATTACCTGCCAGTATCATCAATATTTGTTGAAAAAATGTTTGCTGAGATTTCAGGAAACTCGTAGTTTTTTGGAAGCTTGGCAACCCCTTTCAATGAAAGTGATTCTCGTCAGTCTCTGCTTGGGGCTACTTCCATAGGACACAAACCATAGCGATAGAACTTGGAACTACATTATTGAGCCAAGTTCAAAAAGCTAGCACAAACCGTGTTTGATTTAGAGTTCCAACTACATATATCCATATAGGAGAGAACAGAGTGAAACCTAAACATGAAAACGGTTACTGCAAAGGAACGGTTTAACCTAGAAGAACAAAATTTGGTGAGCCAAGTGGGATTGGTGTACTGATCATTACCTGCAAGTATCATGAAGATTGGGTGAAAAAAATGTTGCTGAGATTTCAGGAAACTCGTAGTTTTTTGGAAACGTCGCATCCCTTTCAATGAAAGTGATTCTTGTCAGTCTCTTCTTGGGGCTACTTCAATAGGACACAAACCATAGCGATAGAACTTGGAACTACATTATTGTGCCAAGTTTCAAAGAGCTAGCACAAACGGTGTTTCATTTAGAGTTCCAACTACATGTATCCATATAGGAGAAAAAAGAGTGAAACCTAAACATGAAAACGGTTACTGCAAAGGAACGATTAACCCTAGAAGAACGAAATTTTGTGAGCCAAGTGGGATTGGTGTACTGATCATTACCGGCAAGTGTCATCAAGATTGGGTGAAAAAATGTTTGCTCAGATTTCAGGAAACTCGTAGTTTTTGGAAGCTTGGCAACCCGTTTCAATGGAAGTGATTCTCGTCAGTCTCTGCTTGCGGCTACTTCAATAGGACACAAACCATAGCGATAGAACTTGGAACTACATTATTGTGCAGTGTTTCAACGAGCTAGCACAAACTGGTGTTTGATTGAGAGTTCCAACTACATGTATCCATATAGGAGAAAACAGAGTGAAACCTAAACATGAAAACGGTTACTGCAAAGGAACGGTTTAACCTAGAAGAACGAAATTTGGTGAGCCAAGTGGGATTGGTGGAATGATCATTACCGGCAAGTGTCATCAAGATTGGGTGAAAAAATGTTTGCTCAGATTTCAGGAAACTCGTAGTTTTTTGGAAGCTTCTCAACCCCTTTCAGTGAAAGTGATTCTCGTCAGTCTCTGCTTGGGGCTACTTCCATAGGACACAAACCATAGCGATAGAACTTGGAACTACATTATTGTGCCAAGTTTCAAAGAGCTAGCACAAACCTTGTTTGATTTAGAGTTCCAACTACATGTATCCATATAGGAGAAAACAGAGTGAAACCTAACCATGAAAACGGTTACTGCAAAGGAACGGTTTAACCTAGAAGAACGAAATTTGGTGAGCCATGTGGGATTGGTGTACTGATCATTACCTGCAAGTATCATCAAGATTGGGTGAAAAAAATGTTTGCTGAGATTTCAGGGAACTCGTATTTTTTTGGAAGCTTGGCAACCCCTTTCAATGAAAGTGATTCTCGTCAGTCTCTGCTTGGGGCTACTTCCATAGGACACAAACCATAGCGATAGAACTTGGAACTACATTATTCTGCCAAGTTTCAAAGAGCTAGCACAAACCGTGTTTGATTTAGAGTTCCAAATACATGTATCCATATAGGAGAAAACAGAGTGAAACCTAACCATGAAAACGGTTACTGCAAAGGAACGGTTTAACCTAGAAGAACGAAATTTTGTGAGCCAAGTGGGATTGGTGTACTGATCATTACCTGCAAGTATCATGAAGATTGGGTGAAAAAATGTTTGCTGAGATTTCAGGAAACTCGTAGTTTTTTGGAAGCTTGGCAACCCATTTCAATGAAAGTGATTCTCGTCAGTCTCTGCTTGGGGCTACTTCAATAGGACACAAACCATAGCGATAGAACTTGGAACTACCTTATTGTGCCATGTTTCAAAGTGGTAGCACAAACCGTGTTTGACTTAGAGTTCCAACTACATGTATCCATATAGGAGAAAACAGAGTGAAACCTAAACATGAAAACGGTTACTGCAAAGGAACGGTTTAACCTAGAAGAACGAAGTTTGGTGAGCCAAATGGGATTGGTGTACTGATCATTACCTGCAAGTATCATGAAGATTGGGTGAAAAAATGTTTACTGAGATTTCAGGAAACTCGTAGTTTTGTGGAAGCTTGGCAACCCCTTTGAATGAATGTGATTCTCGTCAGTCTCTGCTTGGGGCTACTTCCATAGGACACAAACCATAGCGATAGAACTTCGAACTACATTATTCTGTCAAGAATCAAAGAGCTAGCACAAACCGTGTTTGATTTAGAGTTCCAACTACATGTATCCATATAGGACAAAACAGAGTGAAACCTAAACATGAAAACGGTTACTGCAAAGGAACGGTTTAACCTAGAAGAACGAAATTTGGTGAGCCAAGTGGGATTGGTGGAGTGATCATTACCAGCAAGTGTCATCAAGATTGGGTGAAAAAATGTTTGCTCAGATTTCAGGAAACTCGAAGTTTTTTGGAAGCTTGGCAAGCCCTTTCAATGGAAGTGATTCTCGTCAGTCTCTGCTTGGGGCTACTTCCATAGGACACAAACCATAGCGATAGAACTTGGAACTACATTATTCTGCCAAGTTTCAAACAGCTAGCACAAACCGTGTTTGATTTAGAGTTCCAACTGCATGTATCCATATAGGAGAAAACAGAGTGAAACCTAAACATGAAAACGGTTACTGCAAAGGAACGGTTTAACCTAGAAAAACAAAATTTGGTGAGCCAAGTGGGATTGGTGGACTGATCATTACCTGCCACTATCATCAAGATTGGGTGAAAAAATGTTTGCTGAGATTTCAGGAAACTCGTAGTTTTTTGGAAGCTTGGCAACCCCTTTCAATGAATGTGATTCTCGTCAGTCTCTGCTTGGGGCTACTTCCATAGGACACAAACCATAGTGATAGAACTTGGAACTACATTATTGTGCAGTGTTTCAACGAGCTAGCACAAACGGTGTTTGATTGAGAGTTCCAACTACATGTATCCATATAGGAGAAAACAGAGTGAAACCTAAACATGAAAACGGTTACTGCAAAGGAACGGTTTAACCTAGAAGAACGAAATTTGGTGAGCAAAGTGGGATTGGTGTACTGATCATTACCGGCAAGTGTCATCAAGATTGGGTGAAAAAATGTTTGCTCAGATTTCAGGAAACTCGTAGTTTTTTGGAAGCTTCTCAACCCCTTTCAGTGAAAGTGATTCTCGTAAGTCTCTGCTTGGGGCTACTTCCATAGGACACAAACCATAGCGATAGAACTTGGAACTACATTATTGAGCCAAGTTCAAAAAGCTAGCACAAACCGTGTTTGATTTAGAGTTCCAACTACATGTATCCATAGAGGAGAGAACAGAGTGAAACCTAAACATGAAAACGGTTACTGCAAAGGAACGGTTTAACCTAGAAGAACGAAATTTGGTGAGCCAAGTGGGATTGGTGTACTGATCATTACCTGCAAGTATCATCAAGATTGGGAAAAAAAAATGTTGCTGAGATTTCAGGAAATTCGTAGTTTTTTGGAAACGTCGCATCCCTTTCAATGAAAGTGATTCTCGTCAGTCTCTTCTTGGGGCTACTTCAATAGGACACAAACCATAGCGATAGAACTTGGAACTACATTATTGTGCCAAGTTTCAAAGAGCTAGCCCAAACGGTGTTTGATTTAGAGTTCCAACTACATGTATCCATATAGGAGAAAAAAGAGTGAAACCTAAACATGAAAACGGTTACTGCAAAGGAACGATTAACCCTAGAAGAACGAAATTTGTTGAGCCAAGTGGGATTGGTGGAATGATCATTACCGGCAAGTGTCATCAAGATTGGGTGAAAAAATATTTGCTCAGATTTCAGGAAACTCGTAGTTTTTTGGAAGCTTGCCAACCCGTTTCAATGGAAGTGATTCTCGTCAGTCTCTGCTTGGGGCTACTTCAATAAGACACAAACCATAGCGATAGAACTTGGAACTACATTATTGTGCCAAGTTTCAAAGAGCTAGCACAAACCGTGTTTGATTCAGAGTTCCAACTACATGTATGCATATAGGAGAAAACAGAGTGAAACCTAAACATGAAAACGTTTACTGCAAAGGAACGGTTTAACCTAGAAGAACGAAATTAGGTGAGCCAAGTGGGATTGGTGTTCTGATCATTACCTGCCAGTATCATCAATATTGGGTGAAAAAATGTTTGCTGAGATTTCAGGAAACTCGTAGTTTTTTGGAAGCTTTGCAACCCCTTTCAATGAAAGTGATTCTCGTCAGTCTCTGCTTGGGGCTACTTCCATAGGACACAAACCATACCGATAGACTTTGGAACTACATTATTGTGCCAAGTTCCAAAGAGCTATCACAAACTTTGTTTGATTTAGAGTTCCAACTACATATATCCATATAGGAGAAAACAGAGTGAAACCTAAACATGAAAACGGTTACTGCAAAGGAACGGTTTAACCTAGAAGAACGAAATTTTGTGAGCCAAGTGGGATTGGTGTACTGATCATTACCTGAAAGTATCATCAAGATTGTGTGAAAAAATGTTTGCTGAGATTTCAGGAAACTCGTAGTTTTTCGGAAGCTTCCCAACCCGTTTCAATGAAAGTGATTCTCGTCAGTCTCTGCTTGGGGCTACTTCCATAGGACACAAACCATAGCGATAGAACTTGGAACTACCTTATTGTGCCATGTTTCAAAGAGGTAGCACAAACCGTGTTTGACTATAGTTCCAACTACATGTATCCATATAGGAGAAAACAGAGTGAAACCTAAACATGAAAACGGTTACTGCAAAGAAACGGTTTAACCTAGAAAACGAAATTTGGTGAGCAAAGTGGGATTGGTGTACTGATCATTACCTGCAAGTATCATCAAGATTGGGTGAAAAAATATTTGCTGAGATTTCAGGAAACTCGTAGTTTTTCGGAACCTTGGCAACCCCTTTGAATGAATGTGATTCTCGTCAGTCTCTGCTTGGGGCTAATTCCATAGTACACAAACCATAGCGATAGAACTTGGAACTACATTATTCTGCAAAGTTTCAAAGAGCTAGCACAAACAGTGTTTGATTTAGAGTTCCAACTACATGTATCCATATAGGAGAAAACAGAGTGAAACCTAAACATGAAAACGGTTACTGCAAAGAAACGGTTTAACCTAGAAGAACGATATTTGGTGATCCAAGTGGGATTGGTGTACTGATCATTACCTGCAAGTATCATCAATATTGGGTGAAAAAATGTTTGCTGGCATTTCAGGAAACTCGTAGTTTTTTGGAAGCTTGGCAACCCCTTTCAATGAAAGTGATTCTCGTCAGTCTCTGCTTGGGGCTAGTTCAATAGGACACAAACCATAGCGATGGAACTTGGAACTACATTATTCTGCAAAGTTTCAAAGAGCCAGCACAAACCGTGTTTGATTTAGAGTTCCAACTACATGTATCCATATAGGAGAGAACAGAGTGAAACCTAACCATGAAAACGGTTACTGCAAAGGAACGGTTTAACCTAGAAGAACGAAATTTGGTGAGCCAAGTGGGATTGGTGTACTGATCATTACCTGCAAGTATCATCAAGATTGGGTGAAAAAATGTTTGCTGACATTTCAGGAAACTCGTAGTTTTTTGGAAGCTTGGCAACCCCTTTCAATGAAAGTGATTCTCGTCAGTCTCTGCTTGGGCCTACTTCAATAGTACACAAACCATATCGATAGAACTTGGAACTACATTATTCTGCAAAGTTTCAAAGAGCTAGCATAAACCGTGTTTGATTTAGTGTTCCAACTACATGTATCCATACAGGAGAGAACAGAGTGAAACCTAACCATGAAAACGGTTACTGCAAAGGAACGGTTTAACCTAGAAGAACAAAATTTGGTGAGCCAAGTGGGATTGGTGGACTGATCATTACCTGCCACTATCATCAAGATTGGGTGAAAAAATGTTTGCTGAGATTTCAGGAAACTCGTAGTTTTTCGGAAGCTTGGCAACCCCTTTGAATGAATGTAATTCTCGTCAGTCTCTGCTTGGGGCTACTTCCATAGGACACAAACCATAGCGACAGAACTTGGAACTACATTATTCTGTCAAGAATCAACGAGCTAGCACAAACCGTTTTTGATTTAGAGTTACAACTACATGTATCCATATAGGAAAAAACAGAGTGAAACCTAAACATGAAAACGGTTACTGCAAAGGAACGATTAACCCTAGAAGAACGAAATTTGGTGAGCCAAGTGGGATTCATTGAATGATCATTACCGGCAAGTGTCATCAAGATTGGGTGAAAAAATGATTGCTGAGATTTCAGAAACTCGTAGTTTTTTGGAAGCTTGGCAACCCCTTTCAATGAATGTGATTCTCGTCAGTCTCTGCTTGGGGCTACTTCAATAGGACACAAACCATAGCGATAGAACTTGGAAGTACATTATTCTGCAAAGTTTCAAAGAGCTAGCACAAACCGTGTTTGATTTAGAGTTCCAACTACATGTATCCATATAGGAGAGAACAGAGTGAAACCTAACCATGAAAACGGTTACTGCAAAGGAACGGTTTAACCTAGAAGAACGAAATTTCGTGAGCCAAGTGGGATTGGTGGACTGATCATTACCTGCAAGTATCATCAAGATGGGGTGAAAAAATGTTACTGAGATTTCAGGAAATTCGTATTTTTTTGGAAACTTGGCAACCCCTCTCAATGAAAGTGATTCTCGTCAGTCTCTGCTTGGGGCTACTTCAATAGGACACAAACCATATCGATAGAACTTGGAACTATATTATTGTGCCAAGTTTCAAAGATCTAGCACAAACCGTGTTAGATTTAGAGTTCCAACTACATGTATCCATATAGGAGAAAACAGAGTGAAACCTAAACATGAAAACGGTTACTGCAAAGGAACGGTTTAACCTAGAAGAACGAAACTTGGTGAGCCAAGTCGGATTGGTGTACTGATCATTACCTGCCAGTATCATCAAGATTGGGTGAAAAAATGTTGCTGAGATTTCAGGAAACTCGTAGTTTTTTGGAAACTTCGCAACCCCTTTCAATGAAAGTGATTCTCGTCAGCCTCTGCTTGGGGATACTTCAATAGGACACAAACCATAGCGATAGAACTTGGAACTACATTATTGTGCCAAGTTTCAAAGAGCTAGCACAAACCGTGTTTGATTTAGAGTTCCAACTACATGTATCCATATAGGAAAAAAAGAGTGAAACCTAAACATGAAAACGGTTACTGCAAAGGAACGGTTTAACCTAGAAGAACGAAATTTAGTGAGCCAAATGGGACTGGTGTACTGATCATTACCTGCAAGTATCATCAAGATTGGGTGAAAAAATGTTTGCTGAGATTTCAGGAAACTCGTAGTTTTTTGGAAGCTTGGCAACCCCTTTCAATGAATGTGATTCTCGTCAGTCTCTGCTTGGGGCTACTTCCATAGGACACAAACCATAGCGATAGAACTTGGAACTACATTATTGTGCAGTGTTTCAACGAGCTAGCACAAACGGTGTTTGATTTAGAGTTCCAACTACATATATCCATATAGGAGAAAACAGAGTGAAACCTAAACATGAAAACGGTTACTGCAAAGGAACGGTTTAAACTAGAAGAACGAAATTTCGTGAGCCAAGTGGGATTGGTGGAGTGATCATTACCTGCAAGTATCATCAAGATTGGGTGAAAAAATGTTTGCTGAGATTTCAGGAAACTCGTAGTTTTTCGGAAGCTTGGCAACCCTTTGAATGAATGTGATTCTCGTCAGTCTCTGCTTGGGGCTACTTCCATAGGACACAAACCATAGCGATAGAACTTGGAACTACATTATTCTGTCAAGAATCAACGAGCTAGCACAAACCGTTTTTGATTTAGAGTTCCAACTACATGTATCGATATAGGAAAAAAACAGAGTGAAACCTAAACATGAAAACGTTTACTGCAAAGGAACGATTAACCCTAGAAGAAAGAAATTTGGTGAGCCAAGTGTGATTGGTGTACTGATCATTACCTGCAAGTATCATCAATATTGGGTGAAAAAATGTTTGCTGAGATTTCAGGAAACTCCTAGTTTTTTGGAAGCTTGGCAACCCCTTTCAATGAAAGTGATTCTCGTCATTCTCTGCTTGGGGCTACTTCAATAGGACACAAACCATAGCGATAGAACTTGGAACTACCTTATTGTGCCAAGTTTCAAAGAGCTAGCACAAACCGTGTTTGATTTAGAGTTCCAACTACATGTATCCATATAGGAAAAAACAGAGTGAAACCTAAACATGAAAACGGTTACTGCAAAGGAAAGGATTAACCTAGAAGAACAAAATTTGGTGAGCCAAATGGGACTGGTGTACTGATCGTTACCTGCAAGTATCATCAAGATTGGGTGAAAAAATGTTTGCTGAGATTTCAGGAAACTCGTAGTTTTTTGGAAGCTTGGCAACCCCTTTCAATGAATGTGATTCTCGTCAGTCTCTGCTTGGGGCTACTTCAATAGGACACAAACCATAGCGATAGAACTTGGAAGTACATTATTTTGCAAAGTTTCAAAGAGCTAGCACAAACCGTGTTTGATTTAGAGTTCCAACTACATGTATCCATATAGGAGAAAACAGAGTGAAACCTAACCATGAAAACGGTTACTGCAAAGGAATGGTTTAACCTAGAAGAACGAAACTTGGTGAGCCAAGTGGGATTGGTGTACTGATCATTACCTGCAAGTATCATCAAGATTGGGTGAAAAAATGTTGCTGAGATTTCAGGAAACTCGTAGTTTTTTGGAAACTTCGCAACCCCTTTCAATGAAAGTGATTCTCGTCAGCCTCTGCTTGGGGATACTTCAATAGGACACAAACCATAGCGATAGAACTTGGAACTACATTATTGTGCCAAGTTTCAAAGAGCTAGCACAAACCGTGTTTGATTTAGAGTTCCAACTACATGTATCCATATAGGAGAAAACAGAGTGAAACCTAAACATGAAAACGGTTACTGCAAAGGAACGGTTTAACCTAGAAGAACGAAATTTGGTGAGCCAAGTGGGATTGTTGTCCTGATCATTACCTGCAAGTATCATCAAGATTGGGTGAAAAAATGTTTGCTGAGATTTCTGGAAACTCGTAGTTTTTTTGAAGCTTGGCAACCCCTTTGAATGAATGTGATTCTCGTCAGTCTCTGCTTGGGGATACTTCCATAGGACACAAACCATAGTGATAGAACTTGGAACTACATTATTCTGTCAAGAATCAACGAGCTGGCACAAACCGTTTTTGATTTAGAGTTCCAACTACATGTATCCATATAGGAAAAAACAGAGTGAAACCTAAACATGAAAACGTTTACTGCAAAGGAACGATTAACCCTAGAAGAACAAAATTTGGTGAGCCAAGTGGGATTGGTGGACTGATCATTACCTGCCACTATCATCAAGATTGGGTGAAAAAATGTTTGCTGAGATTTCAGGAAACTCGTAGTTTTTCGGAAGCTTGGCAACCCCTTTGAATGAATGTGATTCTCGTCAGTCTCTGCTTGGGGCTACTTCCATAGGACACAAACCATAGCGACAGAACTTGGAACTACATTATTCTGTCAAGAATCAACGAGCTAGCACAAACCGTTTTTGATTTAGAGTTCCAACTACATGTATCCATATAGGAGAAAACAGAGTGAAACCTAAACATGAAAAGGTTTACTGCAAAGGAACAATTAACCCTAGAAGAACGAAATTTGGTGAGCCAAGTGGGATTCGTGGAATGATCATTACCGGCAAGTGTCATCAAGATTGGGTGAAAAAATGTTTGCTGAGATTTCAGGAAACTCCTAGTTTTTTGGAAGCTTGGCAACCCGTTTCAGTGAAAGTGATTCTCGTCAGTCTCTGCTTGGGGCTACTTCAATAGGACACAAACCATAGCGATAGAACTTGGAACTACCTTATTGTGCCAAGTTTCAAAGAGCTAGCACAAACCGTGTTTGATTTAGAGTTCCAACTACATGTATCCATATAGGAGAAAACAGATTGAAACCTAAACATGAAAACGGTTACTGCAAAGGAACGGTTTAACCTAGAAGAACGAAATTTAGTGAGCCAAATGGGACTGGTGTACTGATCATTACCTGCAAGTATCATCAAGATTGGGTGAAAAAATGTTTGCTGAGATTTCAGGAAACTCGTAGTTTTTTGGAAGCTTGGCAACCCCTTTCAATGAATGTGATTCTCGTCAGTCTCTGCTTGGGGCTACTTTCATAGGACACAAACCATAGCGATAGAACTTGGAACTACATTATTGTGCAGTGTTTCAACGAGCTAGCACAAACGGTGTTTGATTTAGAGTTCCAACTACATGTATCCATATAGGAGAAAACAGAGTGAAACCTAAACATGAAAACGGTTACTGCAAAGGAACGGTTTAACCTAGAAGAACGAAATTTCGTGAGCCAAGTGGGATTGGTGGACTGATCATTACCTGCAAGTATCATCAAGAATTGGGTGAAAAAATGTTTGCTGAGATTTCAGGAAACTCGTAGTTTTTCGGAAGCTTGGCAACCCCTTTGAATGAATGTGATTCTCGTCAGTCTCTGCTTGGGGCTACTTCCATAGGACACAAACCATAGCGATAGAACTTGGAACTACATTATTCTGTAAAGAATCAACGAGCTAGCACAAACCGTTTTTGATTTAGAGTTCCAACTACATGTATCGATATAGGAAAAAACAGAGTGAAACTAAACATGAAAACGTTTACTGCAAAGGAACGATTAACCCTAGATGAACGAAATTTAGTGAGCCAAGTGTGATTCGTGTACTGATCATTACCTGCAAGTATCATCAATATTGGGTGAAAAAATGTTTGCTGAGATTTCAGGAAACTCCTAGTTTTCTGGAAGCTTGGCAACCCCTTTCAATGAAAGTGATTCTCGTCATTCTCTGCTTGGGGCTACTTCAATAGGACACAAACCATAGCGATAGAACTTGGAACTACCTTATTGTGCCAAGTTTCAAAGAGCTAGCACAAACCGTGTTTGATTTAGAGTTCCAACTACATGTATCCATATAGGAAAATACAGAGTGAACCTAAACATGAAAACGGTTACTGCAAAGGAACGGTTTAACCTAGAAGAACGAAACTTGGTGAGCCAAGTGGGATTGGTGTACTGATCATTACCTGCAAGTATCATCAAGATTGGGTGAAAAAATGTTGCTGAGATTTCAGGAAACTCGTAGTTTTTTGGAAACTTCGCAACCCCTTTCAATGAAAGTGATTCTCGTCAGCCTCTGCTTGGGGATACTTCAATAGGACACAAACCATAGCGAAAGAACTTGGAACTACATTATTGTGATAAGTTTCAAAGAGCTAGCACAAACCGTGTTTGATTTAGAGTTCCAACTACATGTATCCATATAGGAGAAAACAGAGTGAAACCTAAACATGAAAACGGTTACTGCAAAGGAACGGTTTAACCTAGAAGAACGAAATTTGGTGAGCCAAGTGGGATTGTTGTCCTGATCATTACCTGCAAGTATCATCAAGATTGGGTGAAAAAATGTTTGCTGAGATTTCTGGAAACTCGTAGTTATTTGGAAGCTTGGCAACCCCTTTGAATGAATGTGATTCTCGTCAGTCTCTGCTTGGGGCTACTTCCATAGGACACAAACCTTAGTGATAGAACTTGGAACTACATTATTCTGTCAAGAATCAACGAGCTAGCACAAACCGTTTTTGATTTAGAGTTCCAACTACATGTATCCTATAGGAAAAAGCAGAGTGAAACCTAAACATGA
>NW_027552577.1:0-71620 GCF_045843805.1 Urocitellus parryii | reverse complement strand
CATAGCGATAGAACTTGGAACTACATTATTGTGCCAAGTTTCAAAGAGCTAGCACAAACCGTGTTTGATTTAGAGTTCCAACTACATGTATCCATATAGGAGAAAACAGAGTGAAACCTAAACATGAAAACAGTTACTGCAAAGTAACGGTTTAACCTAGAAGAACGAAATTTGGTGAGCCAAGTGGGACTGGTGTACTGATCATTACCTGCAAGTATCATCAAGATTGGGTGAAAAAATGTTTGCTGATATTTCAGGAAACTCGTAGTTTTTTGGAAGCTTGGCAACCATTTCCAATGAATGTGATTCTCGTCAGTCTCTGCTGGGGGCTACTTCCATAGGACACAAACCATAGCGATAGAACTTGGAACTACATTATTGTGCCAAGTTTCAAAGAGCTAGCACAAACCGTGTTTGATTTAGAGTTCCAACTACATGTATCCATATAGGAGAAAACAGAGTGAAGCCTAAACATGAAAACGGTTACTGCAAAGGAACGGTTTAAACTAGAAGAACGAAATTTGGTGAGCCAAGTGGGATTGGTGTACTGATCATTACCTGCAAGTATCGTCAAGATTGGGTGAAAAAATGTTTGCTGATATTTCAGGAAACTCGTAGTTTTTTGGGAAGCTTGGCAACCCCTTCCAATGAATGTGATTCTCGTCAGTCTCTGCTTGGGGCTACTTCAATAGGTAACAAACCCCAGAGATAGAACTTGGAACTACTTTATTGTGCCAAGTTTCAAAGAGCTAGCACAAACCGTGTTTGATTTAGAGTTCCAACTACATGTATCCATATAGGAGAAAACAGAGTGAAACCTAAACATGAAAACAGTTACTGCAAAGTAACGGTTTAACCTAGAAGAACGAAATTTGGTGAGCCAAGTGGGACTGGTGTACTTATCATTACCTGCAAGTATCATCAAGATTGGGTGAAAAAATGTTTGCTGAGATTTCAGGAAACTCGTAGTTTTTTGGAAGCTTGGCAACCCCTTCCAATGAATGTGATTCTCGTCAGTCTCTGCTTGGGGCTACTTCCATAGGACACAAACCATAGCGATAGAACTTGGAACTACATTATTGTGCCAAGTTTTCAAAGAGCTAGCACAAACCGTGTTTGATTTAGAGTTCCAACTACATGTATCCATATAGGAGAAAACAGAGTGAAACCTAAACATGAAAACGGTTACTGCAAAGGAACGGTTTAACCTAGAAGAACGAAATTTGGTGAGCCAAGTGGGACTGGTGTCCTGATCATTACCTGCAAGTATCATCAAGATTGGGTGAAAAAATGTTTGCTGAGATTTCAGGAAACTCGTAGTTTTTTGGAAGCTTGGCAACCCCTTCCAATGAATGTGATTCTCGTCAGTCTCTGCTTGGGGCTACTTCAATAGGACACAAACCATAGCGATAGAACTTGGAACTACATTATTGTGCCAAGTTTCAAAGAGCTAGCACAAACCGTGTTTAATTTAGAGTTCCAACTACATGTATCCATATAGGAGAAAAAAGAGTGAAACCTAAACATGAAAACGGTTACTGCAAAGTAACGGTTTAACCTAGAAGAACGAAATTTGGTGAGCCAAGTGGGATTGGTTTACTGATCATTACATGCAAGTACCATCAAGATTGGGTGAAAAAATGTTTGCTGAGATTTCAGGAAACTCGTAGTTTTTTGGAAGCTTGGCAACCCCTTTCAATGAATGTGATTCTCGTCAGTCTCTGCTTGGGGCTACTTCCATAGGACACAAACCATAGCGATAGAACTTGGAACTACATTATTGTGCCAAGTTTCAAAGAGCTAGCACAAACCGTGTTTGATTTAGAGTTCCAACTACATGTATCCATATAGGAGAAAACAGAGTAAAACCTAAACATGAAAACGGTTACTGCATAGGAACGGTTTAACCTAGAAGAACGAAATTTGGTGAGCAAAGTGGGATTGGTGTACTGATCATTACATGCAAGTACCATCAAGATTGGGTGAAAAAATGTTTGCTGATATTTCAGGAAACTCGTAGTTTTTTGGAAGCTTGCCAACCCCTTCCAATGAATGTGATTCTCGTCAGTCTCTGCTTGGGGCTACTTCCATAGGACACAAACCATAGCGATAGAACTTGGAACTACATTATTGTGCCAAGTTTCAAAGAGCTAGCACAAACCGTGTTTGATTTAGAGTTCCAACTACATGTATCCATATAGGAGAAAACAGAGTGAAACCTAAACATGAAAACAGTTACTGCAAAGTAACGGTTTAACCTAGAAGAACGAAATTTGGTGAGCCAAGTGGGACTGGTGTACTGATCATTACCTGCAAGTATCATCAAGATTGGGTGAAAAAATGTTTGCTGATATTTCAGGAAACTCGTAGTTTTTTGGAAGCTTGGCAACCATTTCCAATGAATGTGATTCTCGTCAGTCTCTGCAGGGGGCTACTTCCATAGGACACAAACCATAGCGATAGAACTTGGAACTACATTATTGTGCCAAGTTTCAAAGAGCTAGCACAAACCGTGTTTGATTTAGAGTTCCAACTACATGTATCCATGTAGGAGAAAACAGAGTGAAGCCTAAACATGAAAACGGTTACTGCAAAGGAACGGTTTAAACTAGAAGAACGAAATTTGGTGAGCCAAGTGGGATTGGTGTACTGATCATTACCTGCAAGTATCGTCAAGATTGGGTGAAAAAATGTTTGCTGATATTTCAGGAAACTCGTAGTTTTTTGGAAGCTTGGCAACCCCTTCCAATGAATGTGATTCTCGTCAGTCTCTGCTTGGGGCTACTTCAATAGGTAACAAACCCCAGAGATAGAACTTGGAACTACTTTATTGTGCCAAGTTTCAAAGAGCTAGCACAAACCGTGTTTGATTTAGAGTTCCAACTACATGTATCCATATAGGAGAAAACAGAGTGAAACCTAAACATGAAAACAGTTACTGCAAAGTAACGGTTTAACCTAGAAGAACGAAATTTGGTGAGCCAAGTGGGACTGGTGTACTTATCATTACCTGCAAGTATCATCAAGATTGGGTGAAAAAATGTTTGCTGAGATTTCAGGAAACTCGTAGTTTTTTGGAAGCTTGGCAACCCCTTCCAATGAATGTGATTCTCGTCAGTCTCTGCTTGGGGCTACTTCCATAGGACACAAACCATAGCGATAGAACTTGGAACTACATTATTGTGCCAAGTTTCAAAGAGCTAGCACAAACCGTGTTTGATTTAGAGTTCCAACTACATGTATCCATATAGGAGAAAACAGAGTGAAACCTAAACATGAAAACGGTTACTGCAAAGGAACGGTTAACCTAGAAGAACGAAATTTGGTGAGCCAAGTGGGACTGGTGTCCTGATCATTACCTGCAAGTATCATCAAGATTGGGTGAAAAAATGTTTGCTGAGATTTCAGGAAACTCGTAGTTTTTTGGAAGCTTGGCAACCCCTTCCAATGAATGTGATTCTCGTCAGTCTCTGCTTGGGGCTACTTCAATAGGACACAAACCATAGCGATAGAACTTGGAACTACATTATTGTGCCAAGTTTCAAAGAGCTAGCACAAACCGTGTTTAATTTAGAGTTCCAACTACATGTATCCATATAGGAGAAAAAAGAGTGAAACCTAAACATGAAAACGGTTACTGCAAAGTAACGGTTTAACCTAGAAGAACGAAATTTGGTGAGCCAAGTGGGATTGGTTTACTGATCATTACATGCAAGTACCATCAAGATTGGGTGAAAAAATGTTTGCTGAGATTTCAGGAAACTCGTAGTTTTTTGGAAGCTTGGCAACCCCTTTCAATGAATGTGATTCTCGTCAGTCTCTGCTTGGGGCTACTTCCATAGGACACAAACCATAGCGATAGAACTTGGAACTACATTATTGTGCCAAGTTTCAAAGAGCTAGCACAAACCGTGTTTGATTTAGAGTTCCAACTACATGTATCCATATAGGAGAAAACAGAGTAAAACCTAAACATGAAAACGGTTACTGCAAAGGAACGGTTTAACCTAGAAGAACGAAATTTGGTGAGCCAAGTGGGATTGGTGTACTGATCATTACATGCAAGTACCATCAAGATTGGGTGAAAAAATGTTTGCTGATATTTCAGGAAACTCGTAGTTTTTTGGAAGCTTGGCAACCCCTTCCAATGAATGTGATTCTCGTCAGTCTCTGCTTGGGGCTACTTCAATAGGACACAAACCATAGCGATAGAACTTGGAACTACATTATTGTGCCATGTTTCAAAGAGCTAACAGAAACCGTGTTTGATTTAGAGTTCCAACTACATGTATCCATATAGGAGAAAACAGAGTGAAACCTAAACATGTAAACGGTTACTGCAAAGGAACGGTTTAACCTAGAAGAACGAAATTTGGTGAGCCAAGTGGGATTGGTGTACTGATCATTACCTGCAAGTATCATCAAGATTGGGTGAAAAAATGTTTGCTGAGATTTCAGGAAACTCGTAGTTTTTAGGAAGGTTGGCAACCCCTTCCAATGAATGTGGTTCTCGTCAGTCTCTGCTGGGGGCTACTTCCATAGGACACAAACCATAGCGATAGAACTTGGAACTACATTATTGTGCCAAGTTTCAAAGAGCTAGCACAAACCGTGTTTGATTTAGAGTTCCAACTACATGTATCCATATAGGAGAAAACAGAGTGAAGCCTAAACATGAAAACGGTTACTGCAAAGGAACGGTTTAACCTAGAAGAACGAAATTTGGTGAGCCAAGTGGGATTGGTTTACTGATCATTACATGCAAGTACCATCAAGATTGGGTGAAAAAATGTTTGCTGAGATTTCAGGAAACTCGTAGTTTTTTGGAAGCTTGGCAACCATTTCCAATGAATGTGATTCTCGTCAGTCTCTGCTGGGGGCTACTTCCATAGGACACAAACCATAGCGATAGAACTTGGAACTACATTATTGTGCCAAGTTTCAAAGAGCTAGCACAAACCGTGTTTGATTTTAGAGTTCCAACTACATGTATCCATGTAGGAGAAAACAGAGTGAAGCCTAAACATGAAAACGGTTACTGCAAAGGAACGGTTTAAACTAGAAGAACGAAATTTGGTGAGCCAAGTGGGATTGGTGTACTGATCATTACCTGCAAGTATCGTCAAGATTGGGTGAAAAAATGTTTGCTGATATTTCAGGAAACTCGTAGTTTTTTGGAAGCTTGGCAACCCCTTCCAATGAATGTGATTCTCGTTCAGTCTCTGCTTGGGGCTACTTCAATAGGACACAAACCATAGCGATAGAACTTGGAACTACATTATTGTGCCATGTTTCAAAGAGCTAACAGAAACCGTGTTTGATTTAGAGTTCCAACTACATGTATCCATATAGGAGAAAACAGAGTGAAACCTAAACATGTAAACGGTTACTGCAAAGGAACGGTTTAACCTAGAAGAACGAAATTTGGTGAGCCAAGTGGGATTGGTGTACTGATCATTACCTGCAAGTATCATCAAGATTGGGTGAAAAAATGTTTGCTGAGATTTCAGGAAACTCGTAGTTTTTAGGAAGGTTGGCAACCCCTTCCAATGAATGTGGTTCTCGTCAGTCTCTGCTGGGGGCTACTTCCATAGGACACAAACCATAGCGATAGAACTTGGAACTACATTATTGTGCCAAGTTTCAAAGAGCTAGCACAAACCGTGTTTGATTTAGAGTTCCAACTACATGTATCCATATAGGAGAAAACAGAGTGAAGCCTAAACATGAAAACGGTTACTGCAAAGGAACGGTTTAACCTAGAAGAACGAAATTTGGTGAGCCAAGTGGGATTGGTTTACTGATCATTACATGCAAGTACCATCAAGATTGGGTGAAAAAATGTTTGCTGAGATTTCAGGAAACTCGTAGTTTTTTGGAAGCTTGGCAACCCCCTTCAATGAATGTGATTCTCGTCAGTCTCTGCTTGGGGCTACTTCCATAGGACACAAACCATAGCGATAGAACTTGGAACTACATTATTGTGCCAAGTTTCAAAGAGCTAGCACAAACCGTGTTTGATTTAGAGTTCCAACTACATGTATCCATATAGGAGAAAACAGAGTGAAACCTAAACATGTAAACGGTTACTGCAAAGGAACGGTTTAACCTAGAAGAAAGAAATTTGGTGAGCCAAGTGGGATTGGTGTACTGATCATTACATGCAAGTACCATCAAGATTGGGTGAAAAAATGTTTGCTGATATTTCAGGAAACTCGTAGTTTTTGGAAGCTTGGAAAACCCTTTCAATGAATGTGATTCTCGTCAGTCTCTGCTTGGGGCTACTGCAATAGGACACAAACCATAGCGATAGAACTTGGAACTACATTATTATGCCATGTTTCAAAGAGCTAACAGAAACCGTGTTTGATTTAGAGTTCCAACTACATGTATCCATATAGGAGAAAACAGAGTGAAACCTAAACATGTAAACGGTTACTGCAAAGGAACGGTTTAACCTAGAAGAACGAAATTTGGTGAGCCAAGTGGGACTGGTGTACTTATCATTACCTGCAAGTATCATCAAGATTGGGTGAAAAAATGTTTGCTGAGATTTCAGGAAACTCGTAGTTTTTTGGAAGCTTGGCAACCCCTTCCAATGAATGTGATTCTCGTCAGTCTCTGCTTGGGGCTACTTCCATAGGACACAAACCATAGCGATAGAACTTGGAACTACATTATTGTGCCAAGTTTCAAAGAGCTAGCACAAACCGTGTTTGATTTAGAGTTCCAACTACATGTATCCATATAGGAGAAAACAGAGTGAAACCTAAACATGAAAACGGTTACTGCAAAGGAACGGTTTAACCTAGAAGAACGAAATTTGGTGAGCCAAGTGGGATTGGTGTACTGATCATTACCTGCAAGTATCATCAAGATTGGGTGAAAAAATGTTTGCTGATATTTCAGGAAACTCGTAGTTTTTTGGAAGCTTGGCAACCATTTCCAATGAATGTGATTCTCGTCAGTCTCTGCTGGGGGCTACTTCCATAGGACACAAACCATAGCGATAGAACTTGGAACTACATTATTGTGCCAAGTTTCAAAGAGCTAGCACAAACCGTGTTTGATTTAGAGTTCCAACTACATGTATCCATATAGGAGAAAACAGAGTGAAGCCTAAACATGAAAACGGTTACTGCAAAGGAACGGTTTAAACTAGAAGAACGAAATTTGGTGAGCCAAGTGGGATTGGTGTACTGATCATTACCTGCAAGTATCGTCAAGATTGGGTGAAAAAATGTTTGCTGATATTTCAGGAAACTCGTAGTTTTTTGGAAGCTTGGCAACCCCTTCCAATGAATGTGATTCTCGTCAGTCTCTGCTTGGGGCTACTTCAATAGGTAACAAACCCCAGAGATAGAACTTGGAACTACTTTATTGTGCCAAGTTTCAAAGAGCTAGCACAAACCGTGTTTGATTTAGAGTTCCAACTACATGTATCCATATAGGAGAAAACAGAGTGAAACCTAAACATGAAAACAGTTACTGCAAAGTAACGGTTTAACCTAGAAGAACGAAATTTGGTGAGCCAAGTGGGACTGGTGTACTTATCATTACCTGCAAGTATCATCAAGATTGGGTGAAAAAAATGTTTGCTGAGATTTCAGGAAACTCGTAGTTTTTTGGAAGCTTGGCAACCCCTTCCAATGAATGTGATTCTCGTCAGTCTCTGCTTGGGGCTACTTCCATAGGACACAAACCATAGCGATAGAACTTGGAACTACATTATTATACCATGTTTCAAAGAGCTAACAGAAACCGTGTTTGATTTAGAGTTCCAAATACATGTATCCATATAGGAGAAAACAGAGTGAAACCTAAACATGTAAACGGTTACTGCAAAGGAACGGTTTAACCTAGAAGAACGAAATTTGGTGAGCCAAGTGGGATTGGTGTACTGATCATTACCTGCAAGTATCATCAAGATTGGGTGAAAAAATGTTTGCTGAGATTTCAGGAAACTCGTAGTTTTTAGGAAGGTTGGCAACCCCTTCCAATGAATGTGGTTCTCGTCAGTCTCTGCTGGGGGCTACTTCCATAGGACACAAACCATAGCGATAGAACTTGGAACTACATTATTGTGCCAAGTTTCAAAGAGCTAGCACAAACCGTGTTTGATTTAGAGTTCCAACTACATGTATCCATATAGGAGAAAACAGAGTGAAGCCTAAACATGAAAACGGTTACTGCAAAGGAACGGTTTAACCTAGAAGAACGAAATTTGGTGAGCCAAGTGGGATTGGTTTACTGATCATTACATGCAAGTACCATCAAGATTGGGTGAAAAAATGTTTGCTGAGATTTCAGGAAACTCGTAGTTTTTTGGAAGGTTGGCAACCCCCTTCAATGAATGTGATTCTCGTCAGTCTCTGCTTGGGGCTACTTCCATAGGACACAAACCATAGCGATAGAACTTGGAACTACATTATTGTGCCAAGTTTCAAAGAGCTAGCACAAACCGTGTTTGATTTAGAGTTCCAACTACATGTATCCATATAGGAGAAAACAGAGTGAAACCTAAACATGTAAACGGTTACTGCAAAGGAACGGTTTAACCTAGAAGAACGAAATTTGGTGAGCCAAGTGGGATTGGTGTACTGATCATTACATGCAAGTACCATCAAGATTGGGTGAAAAAATGTTTGCTGAGATTTCAGGAAACTCGTAGTTTTTTGGAAGCTTGGAAACCCCTTTCAATGAATGTGATTCTCGTCAGTCTCTGCTTGGGGCTACTGCAATAGGACACAAACCATAGCGATAGAACTTGGAACTACATTATTATGCCATGTTTCAAAGAGCTAACAGAAACCGTGTTTGATTTAGAGTTCCAACTACATGTATCCATATAGGAGAAAACAGAGTGAAACCTAAACATGTAAACGGTTACTGCAAAGGAACGGTTTAACCTAGAAGAACGAAATTTGGTGAGCCAAGTGGGACTGGTGTACTTATCATTACCTGCAAGTATCATCAAGATTGGGTGAAAAAATGTTTGCTGAGATTTCAGGAAACTCGTAGTTTTTTGGAAGCTTGGCAACCCCTTCCAATGAATGTGATTCTCGTCAGTCTCTGCTTGGGGCTACTTCCATAGGACACAAACCATAGCGATAGAACTTGGAACTACATTATTGTGCCAAGTTTCAAAGAGCTAGCACAAACCGTGTTTGATTTAGAGTTCCAACTACATGTATCCATATAGGAGAAAACAGAGTGAAACCTAAACATGAAAATGGTTACTGCAAAGGAACGGTTTAACCTAGAAGAACGAAATTTGGTGAGCCAAGTGGGACTGGTGTCCTGATCATTACCTGCAAGTATCATCAAGATTGGGTGAAAAAATGTTTGCTGAGATTTCAGGAAACTCGTAGTTTTTTGGAAGCTTGGCAACCCCTTCCAATGAATGTGATTCTCGTCAGTCTCTGCTTGGGGCTACTTCAATAGGACACAAACCATAGCGATAGAACTTGGAACTACATTATTGTGCCATGTTTCAAAGAGCTAACAGAAACCGTGTTTGATTTAGAGTTCCAACTACATGTATCCATATAGGAGAAAACAGAGTGAAACCTAAACATGTAAACGGTTACTGCAAAGGAACGGTTTAACCTAGAAGAACGAAATTTGGTGAGCCAAGTGGGATTGGTGTACTGATCATTACCTGCAAGTATCATCAAGATTGGGTGAAAAAATGTTTGCTGAGATTTCAGGAAACTCGTAGTTTTTAGGAAGCTTGGCAACCCCTTCCAATGAATGTGATTCTCGTCAGTCTCTGCTTGGGGCTACTTCCATAGGACACAAACCATAGCGATAGAACTTGGAACTACATTATTGTGCCAAGTTTCAAAGAGCTAGCACAAACCGTGTTTGATTTAGAGTTCCAACTACATGTATCCATATAGGAGAAAACAGAGTGAAACCTAAACATGAAAACGGTTACTGCAAAGGAACGGTTTAACCTAGAAGAACGAAATTTGGTGAGCCAAGTGGGATTGGTGTACTGATCATTACCTGCAAGTATCATCAAGATTGGGTGAAAAAATGTTTGCTGAGATTTCAGGAAACTCGTAGTTTTTTGGAAGCTTGGCAACCCCTTTCAATGAATGTGATTCTCGTCAGTCTCTGCTTGGGGCTACTTCCATAGGACACAAACCATAGCGATAGAACTTGGAACTACATTATTGTGCCAAGTTTCAAAGAGCTAGCACAAACCGTGTTTGATTTAGAGTTCCAACTACATGTATCCATATAGGAGAAAACAGAGTGAAACCTAAACATGAAAACGGTTACTGCAAAGTAACGGTTTAACCTAGAAGAACGAAATTTGGTGAGCCAAGTGGGATTGGTTTACTGATCATTACATGCAAGTACCATCAAGATTGGGTGAAAAAATGTTTGCTGAGATTTCAGGAAACTCGTAGTTTTTTGGAAGCTTGGCAACCCCTTTCAATGAATGTGATTCTCGTCAGTCTCTGCTTGGGGCTACTTCCATAGGACACAAACCATAGCGATAGAACTTGGAACTACATTATTGTGCCAAGTTTCAAAGAGCTAGCACAAACCGTGTTTGATTTAGAGTTCCAACTACATGTATCCATATAGGAGAAAACAGAGTGAAACCTAAACATGAAAACGGTTACTGCAAAGGAACGGTTTAACCTAGAAGAACGAAATTTGGTGAGCCAAGTGGGATTGGTGTACTGATCATTACATGCAAGTACCATCAAGATTGGGTGAAAAAATGTTTGCTGATATTTCAGGAAACTCGTAGTTTTTTGGAAGCTTGGAAACCCCTTTCAATGAATGTGATTCTCGTCAGTCTCTGCTTGGGGCTACTTCAATAGGACACAAACCATAGCGATAGAACTTGGAACTACATTATTGTGCCATGTTTCAAAGAGCTAACAGAAACCGTGTTTGATTTAGAGTTCCAACTACATGTATCCATATAGGAGAAAACAGAGTGAAACCTAAACATGTAAACGGTTACTGCAAAGGAACGGTTTAACCTAGAAGAACGAAATTTGGTGAGCCAAGTGGGATTGGTGTACTGATCATTACCTGCAAGTATCATCAAGATTGGGTGAAAAAATGTTTGCTGAGATTTCAGGAAACTCGTAGTTTTTAGGAAGGTTGGCAACCCCTTCCAATGAATGTGATTCTCGTCAGTCTCTGCTTGGGGCTACTTCCATAGGACACAAACCATAGCGATAGAACTTGGAACTACATTATTGTGCCAAGTTTCAAAGAGCTAGCACAAACCGTGTTTGATTTAGAGTTCCAACTACATGTATCCATATAGGAGAAAACAGAGTGAAACCTAAACATGAAAACGGTTACTGCAAAGGAACGGTTTAACCTAGAAGAACGAAATTTGGTGAGCCAAGTGGGATTGGTGTACTGATCATTACCTGCAAGTATCATCAAGATTGGGTGAAAAAATGTTTGCTGAGATTTCAGGAAACTCGTAGTTTTTTGGAAGCTTGGCAACCCCTTCCAATGAATGTGATTCTCGTCAGTCTCTGCTTGGGGCTACTTCCATAGGACACAAACCATAGCGATAGAACTTGGAACTACATTATTGTGCCAAGTTTCAAAGAGCTAGCACAAACCGTGTTTGATTTAGAGTTCCAACTACATGTATCCATATAGGAGAAAACAGAGTGAAACCTAAACATGAAAACGGTTACTGCAAAGGAACGGTTTAACCTAGAAGAACGAAATTTGGTGAGCCAAGTGGGATTGGTTTACTGATCATTACATGCAAGTACCATCAAGATTGGGTGAAAAAATGTTTGCTGAGATTTCAGGAAACTCGTAGTTTTTTGGAAGCTTGGCAACCCCTTTCAATGAATGTGATTCTCGTCAGTCTCTGCTTGGGGCTACTTCCATAGGACACAAACCATAGCGATAGAACTTGGAACTACATTATTGTGCCAAGTTTCAAAGAGCTAGCACAAACCGTGTTTGATTTAGAGTTCCAACTACATGTATCCATATAGGAGAAAACAGAGTAAAACCTAAACATGAAAACGGTTACTGCAAAGGAACGGTTTAACCTAGAAGAACGAAATTTGGTGAGCCAAGTGGGATTGGTGTACTGATCATTACATGCAAGTACCATCAAGATTGGGTGAAAAAATGTTTGCTGATATTTCAGGAAACTCGTAGTTTTTTGGAAGCTTGGAAACCCCTTTCAATGAATGTGATTCTCGTCAGTCTCTGCTTGGGGCTACTTCAATAGGACACAAACCATAGCGATAGAACTTGGAACTACATTATTGTGCCATGTTTCAAAGAGCTAACAGAAACCGTGTTTGATTTAGAGTTCCAACTACATGTATCCATATAGGAGAAAACAGAGTGAAACCTAAACATGTAAACGGTTACTGCAAAGGAACGGTTTAACCTAGAAGAACGAAATTTGGTGAGCCAAGTGGGATTGGTGTACTGATCATTACCTGCAAGTATCATCAAGATTGGGTGAAAAAATGTTTGCTGAGATTTCAGGAAACTCGTAGTTTTTAGGAAGGTTGGCAACCCCTTCCAATGAATGTGGTTCTCGTCAGTCTCTGCTGGGGGCTACTTCCATAGGACACAAACCATAGCGATAGAACTTGGAACTACATTATTGTGCCAAGTTTCAAAGAGCTAGCACAAACCGTGTTTGATTTAGAGTTCCAACTACATGTATCCATATAGGAGAAAACAGAGTGAAGCCTAAACATGAAAACGGTTACTGCAAAGGAACGGTTTAACCTAGAAGAACGAAATTTGGTGAGCCAAGTGGGATTGGTTTACTGATCATTACATGCAAGTACCATCAAGATTGGGTGAAAAAATGTTTGCTGAGATTTCAGGAAACTCGTAGTTTTTTGGAAGCTTGGCAACCCCCTTCAATGAATGTGATTCTCGTCAGTCTCTGCTTGGGGCTACTTCCATAGGACACAAACCATAGCGATAGAACTTGGAACTACATTATTGTGCCAAGTTTCAAAGAGCTAGCACAAACCGTGTTTGATTTAGAGTTCCAACTACATGTATCCATATAGGAGAAAACAGAGTGAAACCTAAACATGTAAACGGTTACTGCAAAGGAACGGTTTAACCTAGAAGAACGAAATTTGGTGAGCCAAGTGGGATTGGTGTACTGATCATTACATGCAAGTACCATCAAGATTGGGTGAAAAAATGTTTGCTGATATTTCAGGAAACTCGTAGTTTTTTGGAAGCTTGGAAACCCCTTTCAATGAATGTGATTCTCGTCAGTCTCTGCTTGGGGCTACTGCAATAGGACACAAACCATAGCGATAGAACTTGGAACTACATTATTATGCCATGTTTCAAAGAGCTAACAGAAACCGTGTTTGATTTAGAGTTCCAACTACATGTATCCATATAGGAGAAAACAGAGTGAAACCTAAACATGTAAACGGTTACTGCAAAGGAACGGTTTAACCTAGAAGAACGAAATTTGGTGAGCCAAGTGGGACTGGTGTACTTATCATTACCTGCAAGTATCATCAAGATTGGGTGAAAAAATGTTTGCTGAGATTTCAGGAAACTCGTAGTTTTTTGGAAGCTTGGCAACCCCTTCCAATGAATGTGATTCTCGTCAGTCTCTGCTTGGGGCTACTTCCATAGGACACAAACCATAGCGATAGAACTTGGAACTACATTATTGTGCCAAGTTTCAAAGAGCTAGCACAAACCGTGTTTGATTTAGAGTTCCAACTACATGTATCCATATAGGAGAAAACAGAGTGAAACCTAAACATGAAAACGGTTACTGCAAAGGAACGGTTTAACCTAGAAGAACGAAATTTGGTGAGCCAAGTGGGATTGGTGTACTGATCATTACCTGCAAGTATCATCAAGATTGGGTGAAAAAATGTTTGCTGATATTTCAGGAAACTCGTAGTTTTTTGGAAGCTTGGCAACCATTTCCAATGAATGTGATTCTCGTCAGTCTCTGCTGGGGGCTACTTCCATAGGACACAAACCATAGCGATAGAACTTGGAACTACATTATTGTGCCAAGTTTCAAAGAGCTAGCACAAACCGTGTTTGATTTAGAGTTCCAACTACATGTATCCATATAGGAGAAAACAGAGTGAAGCCTAAACATGAAAACGGTTACTGCAAAGGAACGGTTTAAACTAGAAGAACGAAATTTGGTGAGCCAAGTGGGATTGGTGTACTGATCATTACCTGCAAGTATCGTCAAGATTGGGTGAAAAAATGTTTGCTGATATTTCAGGAAACTCGTAGTTTTTTGGAAGCTTGGCAACCCCTTCCAATGAATGTGATTCTCGTCAGTCTCTGCTTGGGGCTACTTCAATAGGTAACAAACCCCAGAGATAGAACTTGGAACTACTTTATTGTGCCAAGTTTCAAAGAGCTAGCACAAACCGTGTTTGATTTAGAGTTCCAACTACATGTATCCATATAGGAGAAAACAGAGTGAAACCTAAACATGAAAACAGTTACTGCAAAGTAACGGTTTAACCTAGAAGAACGAAATTTGGTGAGCCAAGTGGGACTGGTGTACTTATCATTACCTGCAAGTATCATCAAGATTGGGTGAAAAAATGTTTGCTGAGATTTCAGGAAACTCGTAGTTTTTTGGAAGCTTGGCAACCCCTTCCAATGAATGTGATTCTCGTCAGTCTCTGCTTGGGGCTACTTCCATAGGACACAAACCATAGCGATAGAACTTGGAACTACATTATTATGCCATGTTTCAAAGAGCTAACAGAAACCGTGTTTGATTTAGAGTTCCAAATACATGTATCCATATAGGAGAAAACAGAGTGAAACCTAAACATGTAAACGGTTACTGCAAAGGAACGGTTTAACCTAGAAGAACGAAATTTGGTGAGCCAAGTGGGATTGGTGTACTGATCATTACCTGCAAGTATCATCAAGATTGGGTGAAAAAATGTTTGCTGAGATTTCAGGAAACTCGTAGTTTTTAGGAAGGTTGGCAACCCCTTCCAATGAATGTGGTTCTCGTCAGTCTCTGCTTGGGGCTACTTCCATAGGACACAAACCATAGCGATAGAACTTGGAACTACATTATTGTGCCAAGTTTCAAAGAGCTAGCACAAACCGTGTTTGATTTAGAGTTCCAACTACATGTATCCATATAGGAGAAAACAGAGTGAAGCCTAAACATGAAAACGGTTACTGCAAAGGAACGGTTTAACCTAGAAGAACGAAATTTGGTGAGCCAAGTGGGATTGGTTTACTGATCATTACATGCAAGTACCATCAAGATTGGGTGAAAAAATGTTTGCTGAGATTTCAGGAAACTCGTAGTTTTTTGGAAGGTTGGCAACCCCCTTCAATGAATGTGATTCTCGTCAGTCTCTGCTTGGGGCTACTTCCATAGGACACAAACCATAGCGATAGAACTTGGAACTACATTATTGTGCCAAGTTTCAAAGAGCTAGCACAAACCGTGTTTGATTTAGAGTTCCAACTACATGTATCCATATAGGAGAAAACAGAGTGAAACCTAAACATGTAAACGGTTACTGCAAAGGAACGGTTTAACCTAGAAGAACGAAATTTGGTGAGCCAAGTGGGATTGGTGTACTGATCATTACATGCAAGTACCATCAA
Organism: Urocitellus parryii; assembly: GCF_045843805.1. NCBI lineage: Eukaryota > Metazoa > Chordata > Mammalia > Rodentia > Sciuridae > Urocitellus > Urocitellus parryii. The sequence goes on along the minus strand of NW_027552577.1, from coordinate 55,993 downwards.
GATTGGGTGAAAAAATGTTTGCTGAGATTTCAGGAAACTCGTAGTTTTTTGGAAGCTTGGAAACCCCTTTCAATGAATGTGATTCTCGTCAGTCTCTGCTTGGGGCTACTGCAATAGGACACAAACCATAGCGATAGAACTTGGAACTACATTATTATGCCATGTTTCAAAGAGCTAACAGAAACCGTGTTTGATTTAGAGTTCCAACTACATGTATCCATATAGGAGAAAACAGAGTGAAACCTAAACATGTAAACGGTTACTGCAAAGGAACGGTTTAACCTAGAAGAACGAAATTTGGTGAGCCAAGTGGGACTGGTGTACTTATCATTACCTGCAAGTATCATCAAGATTGGGTGAAAAAATGTTTGCTGAGATTTCAGGAAACTCGTAGTTTTTTGGAAGCTTGGCAACCCCTTCCAATGAATGTGATTCTCGTCAGTCTCTGCTTGGGGCTACTTCCATAGGACACAAACCATAGCGATAGAACTTGGAACTACATTATTGTGCCAAGTTTCAAAGAGCTAGCACAAACCGTGTTTGATTTAGAGTTCCAACTACATGTATCCATATAGGAGAAAACAGAGTGAAACCTAAACATGAAAATGGTTACTGCAAAGGAACGGTTTAACCTAGAAGAACGAAATTTGGTGAGCCAAGTGGGACTGGTGTCCTGATCATTACCTGCAAGTATCATCAAGATTGGGTGAAAAAATGTTTGCTGAGATTTCAGGAAACTCGTAGTTTTTGGAAGCTTGGCAACCCCTTCCAATGAATGTGATTCTCGTCAGTCTCTGCTTGGGGCTACTGCAATAGGACACAAACCATAGCGATAGAACTTGGGACTACATTATTGTGCCATGTTTCAAAGAGCTAACAGAAACCGTGTTTGATTTAGAGTTCCAACTACATGTATCCATATAGGAGAAAACAGAGTGAAACCTAAACATGTAAACGGTTACTGCAACGGAACGGTTTAACCTAGAAGAACGAAATTTGGTGAGCCAAGTGGGATTGGTGTACTGATCATTACCTGCAAGTATCATCAAGATTGGGTGAAAAAATGTTTGCTGAGATTTCAGGAAACTCGTAGTTTTTAGGAAGCTTTGCAACCCCTTCCAATGAATGTGATTCTCGTCAGTCTCTGCTTGGGGCTACTTCCATAGGACACAAACCATAGCGATAGAACTTGGAACTACATTATTGTGTCAAGTTTCAAAGAGCTAGCACAAACCGTGTTTGATTTAGAGTTCCAACTACATGTATCCATATAGGAGAAAACAGAGTAAAACCTAAACATGAAAACGGTTACTGCAAAGGAACGGTTTAACCTAGAAGAACGAAATTTGGTGAGGCAAGTGGGATTGGTGTACTGATCATTACCTGCAAGTATCATCAAGATTGGGTGAAAAAATGTTTGCTGAGATTTCAGGAAACTCGTAGTTTTTTGGAAGATTGGCAACCCCTTTCAATGAAAGTGATTCTCGTCAGTCTCTGCTTGGGGCTACTTCCATAGGACACAAACCATAGCGATAGAACTTGGAACTACATTATTGTGCCAAGTTTCAAAGAGCTAGCACAAACCGTGTTTGATTTAGAGTTCCAACTACATGTATCCATATTGGAGAAAACAGAGTAAAGCCTAAACATGAAAACGGTTACTGCAAAGTAACGGTTTAACCTAGAAGAACGAAATTTGGTGAGCCAAGTGGGATTGGTTTACTGATCATTACATGCAAGTACCATCAAGATTGGGTGAAAAAATGTTTGCTGAGATTTCAGGAAACTCGTAGTTTTTTGGAAGCTTGGCAACCCCTTTCAATGAATGTGATTCTCGTCAGTCTCTGCTTGGGGCTACTTCCATAGGACACAAACCATAGCGATAGAACTTGGAACTACATTATTGTGCCAAGTTTCAAAGAGCTAGCACAAACCGTGTTTGATTTAGAGTTCCAACTACATGTATCCATATAGGAGAAAACAGAGTAAAACCTAAACATGAAAACGGTTACTGCAAAGGAACGGTTTAACCTAGAAGAACGAAATTTGGTGAGCCAAGTGGGATTGGTGTACTGATCATTACATGCAAGTACCATCAAGATTGGGTGAAAAAATGTTTGCTGATATTTCAGGAAACTCGTAGTTTTTTGGAAGGTTGGCAACCCCTTCCAATGAATGTGGTTCTCGTCAGTCTCTGCTGGGGGCTACTTCCATAGGACACAAACCATAGCGATAGAACTTGGAACTACATTATTGTGCCATGTTTCAAAGAGCTAACAGAAACCGTGTTTGATTTAGAGTTCCAACTACATGTATCCATATAGGAGAAAACAGAGTGAAACCTAAACATGTAAACGGTTACTGCAAAGGAACGGTTTAACCTAGAAGAACGAAATTTGGTGAGCCAAGTGGGATTGGTGTACTGATCATTACCTGCAAGTATCATCAAGATTGGGTGAAAAAATGTTTGCTGAGATTTCAGGAAACTCGTAGTTTTTAGGAAGGTTGGCAACCCCTTCCAATGAATGTGGTTCTCGTCAGTCTCTGCTGGGGGCTACTTCCATAGGACACAAACCATAGCGATAGAACTTGGAACTACATTATTGTGCCAAGTTTCAAAGAGCTAGCACAAACCGTGTTTGATTTAGAGTTCCAACTACATGTATCCATATAGGAGAAAACAGAGTGAAGCCTAAACATGAAAACGGTTACTGCAAAGGAACGGTTTAACCTAGAAGAACGAAATTTGGTGAGCCAAGTGGGATTGGTGTACTGATCATTACATGCAAGTACCATCAAGATTGGGTGAAAAAATGTTTGCTGATATTTCAGGAAACTCGTAGTTTTTTGGAAGCTTGGAAACCCCCTTCAATGAATGTGATTCTCGTCAGTCTCTGCTTGGGGCTACTTCCATAGGACACAAACCATAGCGATAGAACTTGGAACTACATTATTGTGCCAAGTTTCAAAGAGCTAGCACAAACCGTGTTTGATTTAGAGTTCCAACTACATGTATCCATATAGGAGAAAACAGAGTGAAACCTAAACATGTAAACGGTTACTGCAAAGGAACGGTTTAACCTAGAAGAACGAAATTTGGTGAGCCAAGTGGGATTGGTTTACTGATCATTACATGCAAGTACCATCAAGATTGGGTGAAAAAATGTTTGCTGAGATTTCAGGAAACTCGTAGTTTTTTGGAAGCTTGGCAACCCCTTTCAATGAATGTGATTCTCGTCAGTCTCTGCTTGGGGCTACTTCCATAGGACACAAACCATAGCGATAGAACTTGGAACTACATTATTGTGCCAAGTTTCAAAGAGCTAGCACAAACCGTGTTTGATTTAGAGTTCCAACTACATGTATCCATATAGGAGAAAACAGAGTAAAACCTAAACATGAAAACGGTTACTGCAAAGGAACGGTTTAACCTAGAAGAACGAAATTTGGTGAGCCAAGTGGGATTGGTGTACTGATCATTACATGCAAGTACCATCAAGATTGGGTGAAAAAATGTTTGCTGATATTTCAGGAAACTCGTAGTTTTTTGGAAGCTTGGAAACCCCTTTCAATGAATGTGATTCTCGTCAGTCTCTGCTTGGGGCTACTTCAATAGGACACAAACCATAGCGATAGAACTTGGAACTATATTATTGTGCCATGTTTCAAAGAGCTAACAGAAACCGTGTTTGATTTAGATTTCCAACTACATGTATCCATATAGGAGAAAACAGAGTGAAACCTAAACATGTAAACGGTTACTGCAAAGGAACGGTTTAACCTAGAAGAACGAAATTTGGTGAGCCAAGTGGGATTGGTGTACTGATCATTACCTGCAAGTATCATCAAGATTGGGTGAAAAAATGTTTGCTGAGATTTCAGGAAACTCGTAGTTTTTAGGAAGGTTGGCAACCCCTTCCAATGAATGTGGTTCTCGTCAGTCTCTGCTGGGGGCTACTTCCATAGGACACAAACCATAGCGATAGAACTTGGAACTACATTATTGTGCCAAGTTTCAAAGAGCTAGCACAAACCGTGTTTGATTTAGAGTTCCAACTACATGTATCCATATAGGAGAAAACAGAGTGAAGCCTAAACATGAAAACGGTTACTGCAAAGGAACGGTTTAACCTAGAAGAACGAAATTTGGTGAGCCAAGTGGGATTGGTTTACTGATCATTACATGCAAGTACCATCAAGATTGGGTGAAAAAATGTTTGCTGAGATTTCAGGAAACTCGTAGTTTTTTGGAAGCTTGGCAACCCCCTTTCAATGAATGTGATTCTCGTCAGTCTCTGCTTGGGGCTACTTCCATAGGACACAAACCATAGCGATAGAACTTGGAACTACATTATTGTGCCAAGTTTCAAAGAGCTAGCACAAACCGTGTTTGATTTAGAGTTCCAACTACATGTATCCATATAGGAGAAAACAGAGTGAAACCTAAACATGAAAACGGTTACTGCAAAGGAACGGTTTAACCTAGAAGAACGAAATTTGGTGAGCCAAGTGGGATTGGTGTACTGATCATTACATGCAAGTACCATCAAGATTGGGTGAAAAAATGTTTGCTGATATTTCAGGAAACTCGTAGTTTTTTGGAAGCTTGGAAACCCCTTTCAATGAATGTGATTCTCGTCAGTCTCTGCTTGGGGCTACTTCAATAGGACACAAACCATAGCGATAGAACTTGGAACTACATTATTGTGCCATGTTTCAAAGAGCTAACAGAAACCGTGTTTGATTTAGAGTTCCAACTACATGTATCCATATAGGAGAAAACAGAGTGAAACCTAAACATGTAAACGGTTACTGCAAAGGAACGGTTTAACCTAGAAGAACGAAATTTGGTGAGCCAAGTGGGATTGGTGTACTGATCATTACCTGCAAGTATCATCAAGATTGGGTGAAAAAATGTTTGCTGATATTTCAGGAAACTCGTAGTTTTTTGGAAGCTTGGCAACCCCTTCCAATGAATGTGATTCTCGTCAGTCTCTGCTTGGCGCTACTTCCATAGGACACAAACCATAGCGATAGAACTTGGAACTACATTATTGTGCCAAGTTTCAAAGAGCTAGCACAAACCGTGTTTGATTTAGAGTTCCAACTACATGTATCCATATAGGAGAAAACAGAGTGAAACCTAAACATGAAAATGGTTACTGCAAAGGAACGGTTTAACCTAGAAGAACGAAATTTGGTGAGCCAAGTGGGACTGGTGTCCTGATCATTACCTGCAAGTATCATCAAGATTGGGTGAAAAAATGTTTGCTGAGATTTCAGGAAACTCGTAGTTTTTTGGAAGCTTGGCAACCCCTTCCAATGAATGTGATTCTCGTCAGTCTCTGCTTGGGGCTACTGCAATAGGACACAAACCATAGCGATAGAACTTGGGACTACATTATTGTGCCATGTTTCAAAGAGCTAACAGAAACCGTGTTTGATTTAGAGTTCCAACTACATGTATCCATATAGGAGAAAACAGAGTGAAACCTAAACATGTAAACGGTTACTGCAAAGGAACGGTTTAACCTAGAAGAACGAAATTTGGTGAGCCAAGTGGGATTGGTGTACTGATCATTACCTGCAAGTATCATCAAGATTGGGTGAAAAAATGTTTGCTGAGATTTCAGGAAACTCGTAGTTTTTAGGAAGCTTGGCAACCCCTTCCAATGAATGTGATTCTCGTCAGTCTCTGCTTGGGGCTACTTCCATAGGACACAAACCATAGCGATAGAACTTGGAACTACATTATTGTGTCAAGTTTCAAAGAGCTAGCACAAACCGTGTTTGATTTAGAGTTCCAACTACATGTATCCATATAGGAGAAAACAGAGTAAAACCTAAACATGAAAACGGTTACTGCAAAGGAACGGTTTAACCTAGAAGAACGAAATTTGGTGAGCCAAGTGGGATTGGTGTACTGATCATTACCTGCAAGTATCATCAAGATTGGGTGAAAAAATGTTTGCTGAGATTTCAGGAAACTCGTAGTTTTTTGGAAGATTGGCAACCCCTTTCAATGAAAGTGATTCTCGTCAGTCTCTGCTTGGGGCTACTTCCATAGGACACAAACCATAGCGATAGAACTTGGAACTACATTATTGTGCCAAGTTTCAAAGAGCTAGCACAAACCGTGTTTGATTTAGAGTTCCAACTACATGTATCCATATAGGAGAAAACAGAGTGAAACCTAAACATGAAAACGGTTACTGCAAAGGAACGGTTTAACCTAGAAGAACGAAATTTGGTGAGCCAAGTGGGACTGGTGTCCTGATCATTACCTGTAAGTATCATCAAGATTGGGTGAAAAAATGTTTGCTGAGATTTCAGGAAACTCGTAGTTTTTTGGAAGCTTGGCAACCCCTTCCAATGAATGTGATTCTCGTCAGTCTCTGCTTGGGGCTTCGTCAATAGGACACAAACCATAACGATAGAACTTGGAACTACATTATTGTGCCATGTTTCAAAGAGCTAGAACAAACTGTGTTTGATTTAGAGTTCCAACTACATGTATCCATATAGGAGAAAACAGAGTGAAACCTAAACATGAAAACGGTTACTGCATAGGAACGGTTTAACCTATAAGAACGAAATTTGGTGAGCCAAGTGGGACTGGTGTAATGATCATTACCTGCAAGTATCATCAAGATTGGGTGAAAAAATGTTTCCTGAGATTTCAGGAAACTCGTAGTTTTTTGGAAGCTTGGCAACCCCTTCCAATGAATGTGATTCTCGTCAGTCTCTGCTTGGGGCTACTTCAATAGGACACAAACCCTAGCGATAGAACTTGGAACTACATTATTGTGCCAAGTTTCAAAGAGCTAGCACAAACCGTGTTTGATTTAGAGTTCCAACTACATGTATCCATATAGGAGAAAACAGAGTGAAACCTAAACATGAAAACAGTTACTGGAAAGGAACGGTTTAACCTAGAAGAACGAAATTTGGTGAGCCAAGTGGGATTTGTGTACTAATCATTACCTGCAAGTATCATCAAGATTGGGTGAAAAAATGTTTGCTGATATTTCAGGAACCTCGTAGTTTTTAGGAAGCTTGGCAACCCCTTCCAATGAATGTGATTCTCGTCAGTCTCTGCTTGGGGCTACTTCCATAGGACACAAACCATAGCGATAGAACTTGGAACTACATTATTGTGCCAAGTTTCAAAGAGCTAGCACAAACCGTGTTTGATTTAGAGTTCCAACTACATGTATCCATATAGGAGAAAACAGAGTGAAACCTAAACATGAAAACGGTTACTGCAAAGGAACGGTTTAACCTAGAAGAACGAAATTTAGTGAGCCAAGTGGGATTGGTTTACTGATCATTACATGCAAGTACCATCAAGATTGGGTGAAAAAATGTATCCTGAGATTTCAGGAAACTCGTAGTTTTTTGGAAGCTTGGCAACCCCTTTCAATGAATGTGATTCTCGTCAGTCTCTGCTTGGGCCTACTTCAATAGGACACAAACCATAGCGATAGAACTTGGAACTACATTATTGTGCCATGTTTCAAAGAGCTAACAGAAACCGTGTTTGATTTAGAGTTCCAACTACATGTATCCATATAGGAGAAAACAGAGTGAAGCCTAAACATGAAAACGGTTACTGCAAAGGAACGGTTTAAACTAGAAGAACGAAATTTGGTGAGCCAAGTGGGATTGGTGTACTGATCATTACCTGCAAGTATCATCAAGGTTGGGTGAAAAAATGTTTGCTGAGATTTCAGGAAACTCGTAGTTTTTTGGAAGCTTGGCAACCCCTTCCAATGAATGTGATTCTCGTCAGTCTCTGCTTGGGGCTACTTCCATAGGACACAAACCATAGCGATAGAACTTGGAACTACATTATTGTGCCAAGTTTCAAAGAGCTAGCACAAACCTTGTTTGATTTAGAGTTCCAACTACATGTATCCATATAGGAGAAAACAGAGTGAAACCTAAACCTGAAAACGGTTACTGCAAAGTAAAGGTTTAACCTAGAAGAACGAAATTTGGTGAGCCTAGTGGGATTGGTGTAATGATCATTACCTGCAAGTATGATCAAGATTGGGTGAAAAAATGTTTCCTGAGATTTCAGGAAACTCGTAATTTTTTGGAAGCTTGTCAACCCCTTCCAATGAATGTGATTCTCGTCAGTCTCTGCTTGGGGCTACTGCAATAGGACACAAACCATAGCGATAGAACTTGGAACTACATTATTGTGCCAATTTTCAAAGAGCTAGCTCAAACCGTGTTTGATTTAGAGTTCCAACTACATGTATCCATATAGGAGAAAACAGAGTGAAACCTAAACATGAAAACGGTTACTGCAAAGGAACGGTTTAACCTAGAAGAACGAAATTTGGTGAGCCAAGTGGGACTGGTGTACTGATCATTACATGCAAGTACCATCAAGATTGGGTGAAAAAATGTTTGCTGAGATTTCAGGAAACTCGTAGTTTTTTGGAAGCTTGGCAACCCCTTTCAATGAATGTGATTCTCGTCAGTCTCTGCTTGGGGCTACTTCAATAGGACACAAAACATAGCGATAGAACTTGGAACTACATTATTGTGCCATGTTTCAAAGAGCTAACAGAAACCGTGTTTGATTTAGAGTTCCAACTACATGTATCCATATAGGAGAAAACAGAGTGAAACCTAAACATGTAAACGGTTCCTGCAAAGGAACGGTTTAACCTAGAAGAACGAAATTTGGTGAGCCCAGTGGGATTGGTGTACTGATCATTACCTGCAAGTATCATCAAGATTGGGTGAAAAAATGTTTGCTGAGATTTCAGGAAACTCGTAGTTTTTTGGAAGCTTGTCAACCCCTTCCAATGAATGTGATTCTCGTCAGTCTCTGCTTGGGGCTACTGCAATAGGACACAAACCATAGCGATAGAACTTGGAACTACATTATTGTGCCAAGTTTCAAAGAGCTTGCACAAGCCGTGTTTGATTTAGAGTTCCAACTACATGTATCCATATAGGAGAAAACAGAGTGAAACCTAAACATGAAAACAGTTACTGCAAAGGAACGGTTTAACCTAGAAGAACGAAATTTGGTGAGCCAAGTGGGATTGGTGTACTGATCATTACCTGCAAGTATCATCAAGATTGGGTGAAAAAATGTTTGCTGATATTTCAGGAAACTCGTAGTTTTTAGGAAGCTTGCCAACCCCTTCCAATGAATGTGATTCTCGTCAGTCTCTGCTTGGGGCTACTTCCATAGGACACAAACCATAGCGATAGAACTTGGAACTACATTATTGTGCCAAGTTTCAAAGAGCTAGCACAAACCTTGTTTGATTTAGAGTTCCAACTACATGTATCCATATAGGAGAAAACAGAGTGAAACCTAAACATGAAAACGGTTACTGCAAAGGAAAGGTTTAACCTAGAAGAACGAAATTTGGTGAGCCTAGTGGGATTGGTGTAATGATCATTACCTGCAAGTATCATCAAGATTGGGTGAAAAAATGTTTCCTGAGATTTCCGGAAACTCGTAGTTTTTTTGAAGCTTGGAAACCCCTTCCAATGAATGTGATTCTCGTCAGTCTCTGCTTGGGGCTACTGCAGTAGGACACAAACCATAGCGATAGAACTTGGAACTACATTATTGTGCCAATTTTCAAAGAGCTAGCACAAACCGTGTTTGATTTAGAGTTCCAACTACATGTATCCATATAGGAGAAAACAGAGTGAAACCTAAACATGAAAACGGTTACTGCAAAGGAACGGTTTAACCTAGAAGAACGAAATTTGGTGAGCCAAGTGGGACTGGTGTACTGATCATTACATGCAAGTACCATCAAGATTGGGTGAAAAAATGTTTGCTGAAATTTCAGGAAACTCGTAGTTTTTAGGAAGCTTGGCAACCCCTTCCAATGAATGTGATTCTCGTCAGTCTCTGCTTGGGGCTACTTCCATAGGACACAAACCATAGCGATAGAACTTGGAACTACATTATTGTGCCAAGTTTCAAAGAGCTAGCACAAACCGTGTTTGATTTAGAGTTCCAACTACATGTATCCATATAGGAGAAAACAGAGTGAAGCCTAAACATGAAAACGGTTACTGCAAAGGAACGGTTTAAACTAGAAGAACGAAATTTGGTGAGCCAAGTGGGATTGGTGTACTGATCATTACCTGCAAGTATCATCAAGGTTGGGTGAAAAAATGTTTGCTGATATTTCAGGAAACTCGTAGTTTTTTGGAAGCTTGGCAACCCCTTCCAATGAATGTGATTCTCGTCAGTCTCTGCTTGGGGCTACTTCCATAGGACACAAACCATAGCGATAGAACTTGGAACTACATTATTGTGCCAAGTTTCAAAGAGCTAGCACAAACCGTGTTTGATTTAGAGTTCCAACTACATGTATCCATATAGGAGAAAACAGAGTGAAGCCTAAACATGAAAACGGTTACTGCAAAGGAACGGTTTAAACTAGAAGAACGAAATTTGGTGAGCCAAGTGGGACTGGTGTCCTGATCATTACCTGCAAGTATCATCAAGTTTGGGTGAAAAAATGTTTGCTGAGATTTCAGGAAACTCGTAGTTTTTTGGAAGCTTGGCAACCCCTTCCAATGAATGTGATTCTCGTCAGTCTCTGCTTGGGGCTACTTCCATAGGACACAAACCATAGCGATAGAACTTGGAACTACATTATTGTGCCATGTTTCAAAGAGCTAGCACAAACCGTGTTTGATTTAGAGTTCCAACTACATGTATCCATATAGGAGAAATCAGAGTGAAACCTAAACATGAAAACGGTTACTGCAAAGGAACGGTTTAACCTAGAAGAACGAAATTTGGTGAGCCAAGTGGGATTACATGCAAGTACCATCAAGATTGGGTGAAAAAATGTTTGCTGAGATTTCAGGAAACTCGTAGTTTTTTGGAAGCTTGGCAACCCCTTTCAATGAATGTGATTCTCGTCAGTCTCTGCTTGGGGCTACTTCCATAGGACACAAACCATAGCGATAGAACTTGGAACTACATTATTGTGCCAAGTTTCAAAGAGCTAGCACAAACCGTGTTTGATTTAGAGTTCCAACTACATGTATCCATATAGGAGAAAACAGAGTAAAACCTAAACATGAAAACAGTTACTGCAAAGTAACGGTTTAAACCTAGAAGAACGAAATTTGGTGAGCCAAGTGGGATTGGTTTACTGATCATTACATGCAAGTACCATCAAGATTGGGTGAAAAAATGTTTCCTGAGATTTCAGGAAACTCGTAGTTTTTTGGATGCTTGGAACCACTTTCAATGAAAGTGATTCTCATCAGTCTCTGCTTGGGGCTACTTCCATAGGACACAAACCATAGCGATAGAACTTGGAACTACATTATTGTGCCAAGTTTCAAAGAGCTAGCACAAACCGTGTTTGATTTAGAGTTCCAACTACATGTATCCATATAGGAGAAAACAGAGTGAAACCTAAACATGAAAACGGTTACTGCAAAGGAACGGTTTAACCTAGAAGAACGAAATTTGGTGAGCCAAGTGGGATTGGTGTACTGATCATTACCTGCAAGTATCATCAAGAATGGGCGAAAAAATGTTTGCTGAGATTTCAGGAAACTCGTAGTTTTTTGGAAGATTGGCAACCCCTTTCAATGAAAGTGATTCTCGTCAGTCTCTGCTTGGGGCTACTTCCATAGGACACAAAGAATAGCGATAGAACTTGGAACTACATTATTGTGCCAAGTTTCAAAGAGCTAGCACAAACCGTGTTTGATTTAGAATTCCAACTACATGTATCCATATAGAAGAAAACAGAGTGAAACCTAAACATGAAAACGGTTACTGCAAAGGAACGGTTTAACCTAGAAGAACGAAATTTGGTGAGCCAAGTGGGACTGGTGTACTGATCATTACCTGCAAGTATCATCAAGACTGGGTGAGAAAATGTTTGCTGAGATTTCAGGAAACTCGTAGTTTTTTGGAAGCTTGGCAACCCCTTCCAATGAATGTGATTCTCGTCAGTCTCTGCTTGGGGCTACTTCAATAGGACACAAACCATAGCGATAGAACTTGGAACTATATTATTGTGCCAAGTTTCAAAGAGCTAGCACAAACCTTGTTTGATTTATAGTTCCAACTACATGTATCCATATAGGAGAAAACAGAGTGAAACCTAAACATGAAAAACGGTTACTGCAAAGGAACGGTTTAACCTAGAAGAACGAAATTTGGTGAGCCTAGTGGGATTGGTGTAATGATCATTACCTGCAAGTATCATCAAGATTGGGTGAAAAAATGTTTCCTGAGATTTCAGGAAACTCGTAGTTTTTTTGAAGCTTGGAAACCCCTTCCAATGAATGTGATTCTCGTCAGTCTCTGCTTGGGGCTACTGCAATAGGACACAAACCATAGCGATAGAACTTGGAACTACATTATTGTGCCAATTTTCAAAGAGCTAGCACAAACCGTGTTTGATTTAGAGTTAGAACTACATGTATCCATATAGGAGAAAACAGAGTGAAACCTAAACATGTAAACGGTTACTGCAAAGGAACGGTTTAAACCTAGAAGAACGAAATTTGGTGAGCCCAGTGGGATTGGTGTACTGATCATTACCTGCAAGTATCATCAAGATTGGGTGAAAAAATGTTTGCTGAGATTTCAGGAAACTCGTAGTTTTTTGGAAGCTTGGCAACCCCTTCCAATGAATGTGATTCTCGTCAGTCTCTGCTTGGGGCTACTGCAATAGGACACAAACCATAGCGATAGAACTTGGAACTACATTATTGTGCCATGTTTCAAAGAGCTTGCACAAACCGTGTTTGATTTAGAGTTCCAACTACATGTATCCATATAGGAGAAAACAGAGTGAAACCTAAACATGAAAACGGTTACTGCAAAGGAACGGTTTAACCTAGAAGAACGAAATTTGGTGAGCCAAGTGGGACTGGTGTACTGATCATTACCTGCAAGTATCATCAAGATTGGGTGAAAAAATGTTTGCTGAGATTTCAGGAAACTCGTAGTTTTTAGGAAGCTTGGCAACCCCTTCCAATGAATGTGATTCTCGTCAGACTCTGCTCGGGGCTACTTCCATAGGACACAAACCATAGCGATAGAACTTGGAACTACATTATTGTGCCTAGTTTCAAAGAGCTAGCACAAACCGTGTTTGATTTAGAGTTCCAACTAATGTATCCATATAGGAGAAAAACAGAGTGAAACCTAAACATGAAAACGGTTACTGCAAAGGAACGGTTTAACCTAGAAGAACGAAATTTGGTGAGCCAAGTGGGATTGGTGTACTGATCATTACCTGCAAGTATCATCAAGAATGGGTGAAAAAATGTTTGCTGAGATTTCAGGAAACTCGTAGTTTTTTGGAAGATTGGCAACCCCTTTCAATGAAAGAGATTCTCGTCAGTCTCTGCTTGGGGCTACTTCCATAGAACACAAACCATAGCGATAGAACTTGGAACTACATTATTGTGCCAAGTTTCAAAGAGCTAGCACAAACCGTGTTTGATTTAGAGTTCCAACTACATGTATCCATATAGGAGAAAACAGAGTGAAACCTAAACATGAAAACGGTTACTGCAAAGGAACGGTTTAACCTAGAAGAACGAAATTTGGTGAGCCAAGTGGGATTGGTTTACTGATCATTACATGCAAGTACCATCAAGATTGGGTGAAAAATGTTTCCTGAGATTTCAGGGAACTCGTAGTTTTTTGGAAGCTTGGAAACCCCTTTCAATGAATTTGATTCTCCTCAGTCTCTGCTTGGGGCTACTTCAATAGGACACAAACCATAGCGATAGAACTTGGAACTACATTATTGTGCCATGTTTCAAAGAGCTAACAGAAACCGTGTTTGATTTAGAGTTCCAACTACATGTATCCATATAGGAGAAAACAGAGCGAAACCTAAACATGTAAACGGTTACTGCAAAGGAACGGTTTAACCTAGAAGAACGAAATTTGGTGAGCCAAGTGGGATTGGTGTACTGATCATTACCTGCAAGTATCATCAAGATTGGGTGAAAAAATGTTTGCTGAGATTTCAGGAAACTCGTAGTTTTTAGGAAGCTTGGCAACCCCTTCCAATGAATGAGATTCTCGTCAGTCTCTGCTTGGGGCTACTTCCATAGGACACAAACCATAGCGATAGAACTTGGAACTACATTATTGTGCCAACTTTCAAAGAACTAGCACAAACCGTGTTTGATTTAGAGTTCCAACTACATATATCCATATAGGAGAAAACAGAGTGAAACCTAAATATGAAAACGGTTACTGCAAAGGAACGCTTTAACCTAGAAGAACGAAATTTGGTGAGCCTAGTGGGATTGGTGTACTGATCATTACCTGCAAGTATCATCAAGATTGGGTGAAAAAATGTTTGCTGAGATTTCAGGAAACTCGTAGTTTTTTGGAAGCTTGGCAACCCCTTCCAATGAATGTGATTCTCGTCAGTCTCTGCTTGGGGCTACTTCCATAGGACACAAACCATAGCGATAGAACTTGGAACTACATTATTGTGCCACGTTTCAAAGAGCTAGCACAAACCGTGTTTGATTTAGAGTTCCAAATACATGTATCCATATAGGAGAAAACAGAGCGAAACCTAAACATGTAAACGGTTACTGCAAAGGAACGGTTTAACCTAGAAGAACGAAATTTGGTGAGCCAAGTGGGATTGGTGTACTGATCATTACCTGCAAGTATCATCAAGATTGGGTGAAAAAAATGTTTGCTGAGATTTCAGGAAACTCGTAGTTTTTTGGAAGCTTGTCAACCCCTTCCAATGAATGTGATTCTCGTCAGTCTCTGCTTGGGGCTACTGCAATAGGACACAAACCATAGCGATAGAACTTGGAACTACATTATTGTGCCAAGTTTCAAAGAGCTTGCACAAGCCGTGTTTGATTTAGAGTTCCAACTACATGTATCCATATAGGAGAAAACAGAGTGAAACCTAAACATGAAAACGGTTACTGCAAAGTAACGGTTTAACCTAGAAGAACGAAATTTGGTGAGCCAAGTGGGATTGGTGTACTGATCATTACCTGCAAGTATCATCAAGATTGGGTGAAAAAATGTTTGCTGATATTTCAGGGAAACTCGTAGTTTTTAGGAAGCTTGCCAACCCTTCCAATGAATGTGATTCTCGTCAGTCTCTGCTTGGGGCTACTTCCATAGGACACAAACCATAGCGATAGAACTTGGAACTACATTATTGTGCCAAGTTTCAAAGAGCTAGCACAAACCTTGTTTGATTTAGAGTTCCAACTACATGTATCCATATAGGAGAAAACAGAGTGAAACCTAAACATGAAAACTGTTACTGCAAAGGAAAGGTTTAACCTAGAAGAACGAAATTTGGTGAGCCTAGTGGGATTGGTGTAATGATCATTACCTGCAAGTATCATCAAGATTGGGTGAAAAAATGTTTCCTGAGATTTCCGGAAACTCGTAGTTTTTTTGAAGCTTGGAAACCCCTTCCAATGAATGTGATTCTCGTCAGTCTCTGCTTGGGGCTACTGCAGTAGGACACAAACCATAGCGATAGAACTTGGAACTACATTATTGTGCCAATTTTCAAAGAGCTAGCACAAACCGTGTTTGATTTAGAGTTCCAACTACATGTATCCATATAGGAGAAAACAGAGTGAAACCTAAACATGAAAACGGTTACTGCAAAGGAACGGTTTAACCTAGAAGAACGAAATTTGGTGAGCCAAGTGGGACTGGTGTACTGATCATTACATGCAAGTACCATCAAGATTGGGTGAAAAAATGTTTGCTGAGATTTCAGGAAACTCGTAGTTTTTAGGAAGCTTGGCAACCCCTTCCAATGAATGTGATTCTCGTCAGTCTCTGCTTGGGGCTACTTCCATAGGACACAAACCATAGCGATAGAACTTGGAACTACATTATTGTGCCAAGTTTCAAAGAGCTAGCAAAAACCGTGTTTGATTTAGAGTTCCAACTACATGTATCCATATAGGAGAAAACAGAGTGAAGCCTAAACATGAAAACGGTTACTGCAAAGGAACGGTTTAAACTAGAAGAACGAAATTTGGTGAGCCAAGTGGGATTGGTGTACTGATCATTACCTGCAAGTATCATCAAGGTTGGGTGAAAAAATGTTTGCTGATATTTCAGGAAACTCGTAGTTTTTTGGAAGCTTGGCAACCCCTTTCAATGAAAGAGATTCTCGTCAGTCTCTGCTTGGGGCTACTTCCATAGGACACAAACCATAGCGATAGAACTTGGAACTACATTATTGTGCCAAGTTTCAAAGAGCTAGCACAAACCGTGTTTGATTTAGAGTTCCAACTACATGTATCCATATAGGAGAAAACAGAGTGAAACCTAAACATGAAAACGGTTACTGCAAAGTAACGGTTTAACCTAGAAGAACGAAATTTGGTGAGCCAAGTGGGATTGGTTTCCTGATCATTACATGCAAGTACCATCAAGATTGGGTGAAAAAATGTATCCTGAGATTTCAGGAAACTCGTAGTTTTTTGGAAGCTTGGCAACCCCTTTCAATGAATGTGATTCTCGTCAGTCTCTGCTTGGGGCTACTTCCATAGGACACAAACCATAGCGATAGAACTTGGAACTACATTATTGTGCCAAGTTTCAAAGACCTAGCACAAACCGTGTTTGATTTAGAGTTCCAACTACATGTATCCATATAGGAGAAGACAGAGTGAAACCTAAACATGAAAACGGTTACTGCAAAGGAACGGTTTATCCTAGAAGAACGAAATTTGGTGAGCCAAGTGGGACTGGTGTACTGATCATTACATGCAAGTACCATCAAGATTGGGTGAAAAAATGTTTGCTGAGATTTCAGGAAACTCGTAGTTTTTTGGAAGCTTGGCAACCCCTTCCAATGAATGTGATTCTCGTCAGTCTCTGCTTGGGGCTACTTCCATAGGACACAAACCATAGCGATAGAACTTGGAACTACATTATTGTGCCAAGTTTCAAAGAGCTAGCACAAACCGTGTTTGATTTAGAGTTCCAACTACATGTATCCATATAGGAGAAAACAGAGTGAAGCCTAAACATGAAAACGGTTACTGCAAAGGAACGGTTTAAACTAGAAGAACGAAATTTGGTGAGCCAAGTGGGATTGGTGTACTGATCATTACCTGCAAGTATCATCAAGGTTGGGTGAAAAAATGTTTGCTGATATTTCAGGAAACTCGTAGTTTTTTGGAAGCTTGGCAACCCCTTCCAATGAATGTGATTCTCGTCAGTCTCTGCTTGGGGGCTACTTCCATAGGACACAAACCATAGCGATAGAACTTGGAACTACATTATTGTGCCAAGTTTCAAAGAGCTAGCACAAACCGTGTTTGATTTAGAGTTCCAACTACATGTATCCATATAGGAGAAAACAGAGTGAAACCTAAACATGAAAACGGTTACTGCAAAGTAACGGTTTAACCTAGAAGAACGAAATTTGGTGAGCCAAGTGGGACTGGTGTCCTGATCATTACCTGCAAGTATCATCAAGTTTGGGTGAAAAAATGTTTGCTGAGATTTCAGGAAACTCGTAGTTTTTTGGAAGCTTGGCAACCCCTTCCAATGAATGTGATTCTCGTCAGTCTCTGCTTGGGGCTACTTCCATAGGACACAAACCATAGCGATAGAACTTAGAACTACATTATTGTGCCATGTTTCAAAGAGCTAGCACAAACCGTGTTTGATTTAGAGTTCCAACTACATGTATCCATATAGGAGAAAACAGAGTGAAACCTAAACATGAAAACGGTTACTGCAAAGGAACGGTTTAACCTAGAAGAACGAAATTTGGTGAGCCAAGTGGGATTACATGCAAGTACCATCAAGATTGGGTGAAAAAATGTTTGCTGAGATTTCAGGAAACTCGTAGTTTTTTGGAAGCTTGGCAACCCCTTTCAATGAATGTGATTCTCGTCAGTCTCTGCTTGGGGCTACTTCCATAGGACACAAACCATAGCGATAGAACTTGGAACTACATTATTGTGCCAAGTTTCAAAGAGCTAGCACAAACCGTGTTTGATTTAGAGTTCCAACTACATGTATCCATATAGGAGAAAACAGAGTAAAACCTAAACATGAAAACAGTTACTGCAAAGTAACGGTTTAACCTAGAAGAACGAAATTTGGTGAGCCAAGTGGGATTGGTTTACTGATCATTACATGCAAGTACCATCAAGATTGGGTGAAAAAAATGTTTCCTGAGATTTCAGGAAACTCGTAGTTTTTTGGATGCTTGGAAACCACTTTCAATGAAAGTGATTCTCGTCAGTCTCTGCTTGGGGCTACTTCCATAGGACACAAACCATAGCGATAGAACTTGGAACTACATTATTGTGCCAAGTTTCAAAGAGCTAGCTCAAACCGTGTTTGATTTAGTGTTCCAACTACAGGTATCCATATAGGAGAAAACAGAGTGAAACCTAAACATGAAAACGGTTACTGCAAAGGAACGGTTTAACCTAGAAGAACGAAATTTGGTGAGCCAAGTGGGACTGGTGTACTGATCATTAATTCCAAATATCATCAAGATTGGGTGAAAAAATGTTTGCTGAGATTTCAGGAAACTCATAGTTTTTTTGAAGCTTGGCAACCCCTTCCAATGAATGTGATTCTCGTCAGTCTCTGCTTGGGGCTTCGTCAATAGGACACAAACCATAGCGATAGAACTTGAAACTACATTATTGTGCCAAGTTTCAAAGAGCTAGAACAAACTGTGTTTGATTTAGAGTTCCAACTACATGTATCCATATAGGAGAAAACAGAGTGAAACCTAAACATGAAAACGGTTACTGCAAAGGAACGGTTTAACCTAGAAGAACGAAATTTGGTGAGCCAAGTGGGATTGGTTTACTGATCATTACCTGCAAGTATCATAAAGATTGGGTGAAAAAATTTTTGCTGATATTTCAGGAAACTCGTAGTTTTTTGGAAGCTTGGCAACCCCTTCCAATGAATGTGATTCTCGTCAGTCTCTGCTTGGGGCTACTTCAATAGGACACAAACCATAGCGATAGAACTTGCAACTACATTATTGTGCCAAGTTTCAAACAGCTAGCACAAACCGTGTTTGATTTAGAGTTCCAACTACATGTATCCATATAGGAGAAAACAGAGTGAAACCTAAACATGAAAACGGTTACTGCAAAAGAACGGTTTAACCTAGAAGAACGAAATTTGGTGAGCCAAGTGGGATTGGTGTACTGATCATTACCTGCAAGTATCATCAAGATTGGGTGAAAAAATGTTTGCTGAGATTTCAGGAAACTCGTAGTTTTTTGGAAGCTTGGCAACCCCTTCCAATGAATGTGATTCTCGTCAGTCTCTGCTTGGGGCTACTTCCATAGGACACAAACCATAGCGATAGAACTTGGAACTACATTATTGTGCCAAGTTTCAAAGAGCTAGCACAAACCTTGTTTGATTTAGAGTTCCAACTACATGTATCCATATAGGAGAAAACAGAGTGAAACCTAAACATGAAAACGGTTACTGCAAAGGAAAGGTTTAACCTAGAAGAACGAAATTTGGTGAGCCAAGTGGGATTGGTGTAATGATCATTACCTGCAAGTATCATCAAGATTGGGTGAAAAATGTTTCCTGAGATTTCAGGAAACTCGTAGTTTTTTTGAAGCTTGGAAACCCCTTCCAATGAATGTGATTCTCGTCAGTCTCTGCTTGGGGCTACTGCAATAGGACACAAACCATAGCGATAGAACTTGGAACTACATTATTGTGCCAATTTTCAAAGAGCTAGCACAAACCGTGTTTGATTTAGAGTTCCAACTACATGTATCCATATAGGAGAAAACAGAGTGAAAACCTAAACATGAAAACGGTTACTGCAAAGGAACGGTTTAACCTAGAAGAACGAAATTTGGTGAGCCCAGTGGGATTGGTGTACTGATCATTACCTGCAAGTATCATCAAGATTGGGTGAAAAATGTTTGCTGAGATTTCAGGAAACTCGTAGTTTTTAGGAAGCTTGGCAACCCCTTCCAATGAATGTTATTCTCGTCAGTCTCTGCTTGGGGTTACTTCCATAGGACACAAACCATAGCGATAGAACTTGGAACTACATTATTGTGCCAAGTTTCAAAGAGCTAGCACAAACCGTGTTTGATTTAGAGTTCCAACTACATGTATCCATATAGGAGAAAACAGAGTGAAACCTAAACATGAAAACGGTTACTGCAAAGGAACGGTTTAACCTAGAAGAACGAAATTTGGTGAGCCAAGTGGGACTGGTGTACTGATCATTACCTGCAAGTATCATCAAGACTGGGTGAGAAAATGTTTGCTGAGATTTCAGGAAACTCGTAGTTTTTTGGAAGCTTGGCAACCCCTTCCAATGAATGTGATTCTCGTCAGTCTCTGCTTGGGGCTACTTCCATAGGACACAAACCATAGCGATAGAACTTGGAACTACATTATTGTGCCAAGTTTCAAAGAGCTAGCACAAACCTTGTTTGATTTAGAGTTCCAACTACATGTATCCATATAGGAGAAAACAGAGTGAAACCTAAACATGAAAACGGTTACTGCAAAGGAAAGGTTTAACCTAGAAGAACGAAATTTGGTGAGCCTAGTGGGATTGGTGTAATGATCATTACCTGCAAGTATCATCAAGATTGGGTGAAAAAATGTTTCCTGAGATTTCAGGAAACTCGTAGTTTTTTTGAAGCTTGGAAACCCCTTCCAATGAATGTGATTCTCGTCAGTCTCTGCTTGGGGCTACTGCAATAGGACACAAACCATAGCGATAGAACTTGGAACTACATTATTGTGCCAATTTTCAAAGAGCTAGCACAAACCGTGTTTGATTTAGAGTTCCAACTACATGTATCCATATAGGAGAAAACAGAGTGAAACCTAAACATGAAAACGGTTACTGCAAAG
Organism: Urocitellus parryii; assembly: GCF_045843805.1. Taxonomy (NCBI): domain Eukaryota; kingdom Metazoa; phylum Chordata; class Mammalia; order Rodentia; family Sciuridae; genus Urocitellus; species Urocitellus parryii. Next base: position 35,100 of record NW_027552577.1, on the reverse strand, counting down.
GAACGGTTTAACCTAGAAGAACGAAATTTGGTGAGCCCAGTGGGATTGGTGTACTGATCATTACCTGCAAGTATCATCAAGATTGGGTGAAAAAATGTTTGCTGAGATTTCAGGAAACTCGTAGTTTTGAAGCTTGGCAACCCCTTCCAATGAATGTGATTCTCGTCAGTCTCTGCTTGGGGCTACTTCCATAGGACACAAACCATAGCGATAGAACTTGGAACTACATTATTGTGCCAAGTTTCAAAGAGCTAGCACAAACCGTGTTTGATTTAGAGTTCCAACTACATGTATCCATATAGGAGAAAACAGAGTGAAACCTAAACATGAAAACAGTTACTGCAAAGGAACGGTTTAACCTAGAAGAACGAAATTTGGTGAGCCAAGTGGGACTGGTGTACTGATCATTACCTGCAAGTATCATCAAGATTGGGTGAAAAAATGTTTGCTGAGATTTCAGGAAACTCGTAGTTTTTTGGAAGCTTGGCAACCCCTTCCAATGAATGGGATTCTCGTCAGTCTCTGCTTGGGGCTACTGCAATAGGACACAAACCATAGCGATAGAACTTGGAACTACATTATTGTGCCAAGTTTCAAAGAGCTAGAACAAACTGTGTTTGATTTCGAGTTCCAACTACATGTATCCATATAGGAGAAAACAGAGTGAAACCTAAACATGAAAACGGTTACTGCAAAGGAACGGTTTAACCTAGAAGAACGAAATTTGGTGAGCCAAGAGGGACTGGTGTACTGATCATTACCTGCAAGTATCATAAAGATTGGGTGAAAAAATTTTTGCTGAGATTTCAGGAAACTCGTAGTTTTTTGGAAGCTTGTCAACCCCTTCCAATGAATGTGATTCTCGTCAGTCTCTGCTTGGGGCTACTTCAATAGGACACAAACCATAGCGATAGAACTTGCAACTACATTATTGTGCCAAGTTTCAAACAGCTAGCACAAACCGTGTTTGATTTAGAGTTCCAACTACATGTATCCATATAGGAGAAAACAGAGTGAAACCTAAACATGAAAACTGTTACTGCAAAGGAACGGTTTAACCTAGAAGAACGAAATTTGGTGAGCCAAGTGGGATTGGTGTACTGATCATTACCTGCAAGTATCATCAAGATTGGGTGAAAAAAATATTTGCTGAGATTTCAGGAAACTCCTAGTTTTTAGGAAGCTTGGCAACCCCTTCCAATGAATGTGATTCTCGTCAGTCTCTGCTTGGGGCTACTTCCATAGGACACAAACCATAGCGATAGAACTTGGAACTACATTATTGTGCCAAGTTTCAAAGAGCTAGAACAAACCGTGTTTGATTTAGAGTTCCAACTACATGTATCCATATAGGAGAAAACAGAGCGAAACCTAAACATGAAAACGGTTACTGCAAAGGAACGGTTTAACCTAGAAGAACGAAATTTGGTGAGCCAAGTGGGATTGGTTTACTGATCATTACATGCAAGTACCATCAAGATTGGGGTGAAAAAATGTTTCCTGAGATTTCAGGAAACTCGTAGTTTTTTGGAAGCTTGGAAACCCCTTTCAATGAATGTGATTCTCGTCAGTCTCTGCTTGGGGCTACTTCAATAGGACACAAACCATAGCGATAGAACTTGGAACTACATTATTGTGCCATGTTTCAAAGAGCTAACAGAAACCGTGTTTGATTTAGAGTTCCAACTACATGTATCCATATAGGAGAAAACAGAGTGAAACCTAAACATGAAAACGGTTACTGCAAAGGAACGGTTTAACCTAGAAGAACGAAATTTGGTGAGCCAAGTGGGATTGGTGTACTGATCATTACCTGCAAGTATCATCAAGAATGGGTGAAAAAATGTTTGCTGAGATTTCAGGAAACTCGTAGTTTTTTGGAAGATTGGCAACCCCTTTCAATGAAAGAGATTCTCGTCAGTCTCTGCTTGGGGCTACTTCCATAGGACACAAAGAATAGCGATAGAACTTGGAACTACATTATTGTGCCAAGTTTCAAAGAGCTAGCACAAACCGTGTTTGATTTAGAGTTCCAACTACATGTATCCATATAGAAGAAAACAGAGTGAAACCTAAACATGAAAACGGTTACTGCAAAGGAACGGTTTAACCTAGAAGAACGAAATTTGGTGAGCCAAGTGGGACTGGTGTACTGATCATTACCTGCAAGTATCATCAAGACTGGGTGAGAAAATGTTTGCTGAGATTTCAGGAAACTCGTAGTTTTTAGGAAGCTTGGGAACCCCTTCCAATGAATGTTATTCTCGTCAGTCTCTGCTTGGGGCTACTTCCATAGGACACAAACCATAGCGATAGAACTTGGAACTACATTATTGTGCCAAGTTTCAAAGAGCTAGCACAAACCGTGTTTGATTTAGAGTTCCAACTACATGTATCCATATAGGAGAAAACAGAGTGAAACCTAAACATGAAAACGGTTACTGCAAAGGAACGGTTTAACCTAGAAGAACGAAATTTGGTGAGCCAAGTGGGATTGGTTTACTGATCATTACATGCAAGTACCATCAAGATTGGGTGAAAAAATGTTTCCTGAGATTTCAGGGAACTCGTAGTTTTTTGGAAGCTTGGAAACCCCTTTCAATGAATTTGATTCTCCTCAGTCTCTGCTTGGGGCTACTTCAATAGGACACAAACCATAGCGATAGAACTTGGAACTACATTATTGTGCCATGTTTCAAAGAGCTAACAGAAACCGTGTTTGATTTAGAGTTCCAACTACATGTATCCATATAGGAGAAAACAGAGCGAAACCTAAACATGTAAACGGTTACTGCAAAGGAACGGTTTAACCTAGAAGAACGAAATTTGGTGAGCCAAGTGGGATTGGTGTACTGATCATTACCTGCAAGTATCATCAAGATTGGGTGAAAAAATGTTTGCTGAGATTTCAGGAAACTCGTAGTTTTTAGGAAGCTTGGCAACCCCTTCCAATGAATGAGATTCTCGTCAGTCTCTGCTTGGGGCTACTTCCATAGGACACAAACCATAGCGATAGAACTTGGAACTACATTATTGTGCCAACTTTCAAAGAACTAGCACAAACCGTGTTTGATTTAGAGTTCCAACTACATATATCCATATAGGAGAAAACAGAGTGAAACCTAAATATGAAAACGGTTACTGCAAAGGAACGCTTTAACCTAGAAGAACGAAATTTGGTGAGCCTAGTGGGATTGGTGTACTGATCATTACCTGCAAGTATCATCAAGATTGGGTGAAAAAATGTTTGCTGAGATTTCAGGAAACTCGTAGTTTTTTGGAAGCTTGGCAACCCCTTCCAATGAATGTGATTCTCGTCAGTCTCTGCTTGGGGCTACTTCCATAGGACACAAACCATAGCGATAGAACTTGGAACTACATTATTGTGCCAAGTTTCAAAGAGCTAGCACAAACCGTGTTTGATTTAGAGTTCCAACTACATGTATCCATATAGGAGAAAACAGAGTGAAACCTAAACATGAAAACGGTTACTGCAAAGGAACGGTTTAACCTAGAAGAACGAAATTTGGTGAGCCAAGTGGGACTGGTGTACTGATCATTACCTGCAAGTATCATCAAGATTGGGTGAAAAAATGTTTGCTGAGATTTCAGGAAACTCGTAGTTTTTTGGAAGCTTGTCAACCCCTTCCAATGAATGTGATTCTCGTCAGTCTCTGCTTGGGGCTACTGCAATAGGACACAAACCATAGCGATAGAACTTGGAACTACATTATTGTGCCAAGTTTCAAAGAGCTAGCACAAACCGTGTTTGATTTAGAGTTCCAACTACATGTATCCATATAGGAGAAAACAGAGTGAAACCTAAACATGAAAACGGTTACTGCAAAGGAACGGTTTAACCTAGAAGAACGAAATTTGGTGAGCCAAGTGGGATTGGTGTACTGATCATTACCTGCAAGTATCATCAAGATTGGGTGAAAAAAATATTTGCTGAGATTTCAGGAAACTCCTAGTTTTTAGGAAGCTTGGCAACCCCTTCCAATGAATGTGATTCTCGTCAGTCTCTGCTTGGGGCTACTTCCATAGGACACAAACCATAGCGATAGAAATTGGAACTACATTATTGTGCCAAGTTTCAAAGAGCTAGAACAAACCGTGTTTGATTTAGAGTTCCAACTACATGTATCCATATAGGAGAAAACAGAGCGAAACCTAAACATGAAAACGGTTACTGCAAAGGAACGGTTTAACCTAGAAGAACGAAATTTGGTGAGCCAAGTCGGATTGGTTTACTGATCATTACATGCAAGTACCATCAAGATTGGGTGAAAAAATGTTTCCTGAGATTTCAGGAAACTCGTAGTTTTTTGGAAGCTTGGGAAACCCCTTTCAATGAATGTGATTCTCGTCAGTCTCTGCTTGGGGCTACTTCAATAGGACACAAACCATAGCGATAGAACTTGGAACTACATTATTGTGCCATGTTTCAAAGAGCTAACAGAAACCGTGTTTGATTTAGAGTTCCAACTACATGTATCCATATAGGAGAAAACAGAGTGAAACCTAAACATGTAAACGGTTACTGCAAAGGAACGGTTTAACCTAGAAGAACGAAATTTGGTGAGCCAAGTGGGATTGGTGTACTGATCATTACCTGCAAGTATCATCAAGATTGGGTGAAAAAATGTTTGCTGAGATTTCAGGAAACTCGTAGTTTTTTGGAAGCTTGGCAACCCCTTCCAATGAATGTGATTCTCGTCAGTCTCTGCTTGGGGCTACTTCCATAGGACACAAACCATAGCGATAGAACTTGGCACTACATTATTGTGCCAAGTTTCAAAGAACTAGCACAAACCGTGTTTGATTTAGAGTTCCAACTACATATATCCATATAGGAGAAAACAGAGTGAAACCTAAATATGAAAACGGTTACTGCAAAGGAACGGTTTAACCTAGAAGAACGAAATTTGGTGAGCCTAGTGGGATTGGTGTACTGATCATTACCTGCAAGTATCATCAAGATTGGGTGAAAAAATGTTTGCTGAGATTTCAGGAAACTCGTAGTTTTTTGGAAGCTTGGCAACCCCTTCCAATGAATGTGATTCTCGTCAGTCTCTGCTTGGGGCTACTTCCATAGGACACAAACCATAGCGATAGAACTTGGAACTACATTATTGTGCCAAGTTTCAAAGAGCTTGCACAAACCGTGTTTGATTTAGAGTTCCAACTACATGTATCCATATAGGAGAAAACAGAGTGAAACCTAAACATGAAAACTGTTACTGCAAAGGAACGGTTTAACCTAGAAGAACGAAATTTGGTTAGCCAAGTGGCATTGGTGTACTGATCATTACCTGCAAGTATCATCAAGATTGGGTGAAAAAATGTTTGCTGAGATTTCAGGAAACTCCTAGTTTTTAGGAAGCTTGTCAACCCCTTCCAATGAATGTGATTCTCGTCAGTCTCTGCTTGGGGCTACTTCCATAGGACACAAACCATAGCGATAGAACTTGGAACTACATTATTGTGCCAAGTTTCAAAGAGCTAGAACAAACCGTGTTTGATTTAGAGTTCCAACTACATGTATCCATATAGGAGAAAACAAAGCGAAACCTAAATATGAAAACGGTTACTGCAAAGGAACGGTTTAACCTAGAAGAACGAAATTTGGTGAGCCTAGTGGGATTGGTGTACTGATCATTACCTGCAAGTATCATCAAGATTGGGTGAAAAAATGTTTGCTGAGATTTCAGGAAACTCGTAGTTTTTTGGAAGCTTGGCAACCCCTTCCAATGAATGTGATTCTCGTCAGTCTCTGCTTGGGGCTACTTCCATAGGACACAAACCATAGCGATAGAACTTGGAACTACATTATTGTGCCAAGTTTCAAAGAGCTAGCACAAACCGTGTTTGATTTAGAGTTCCAACTACATGTATCCATATAGGAGAAAACAGAGTGAAACCTAAACATGTAAACGGTTACTGCAAAGGAACGGTTTAACCTAGAAGAAACGAAATTTGGTGAGCCAAGTGGGATTGGTGTACTGATCATTACCTGCAAGTATCATCAAGATTGGGTGAAAAAATGTTTGCTGAGATTTCAGGAAACTCGTAGTTTTTTGGAAGCTTGGCAACCCCTTCCAATGAATGTGATTCTCGTCAGTCTCTGCTTGGGGCTACTTCCATAGGACACAACCATAGCGATAGAACTTGGCACTACATTATTGTGCCAAGTTTCAAAGAACTAGCACAAACCGTGTTTGATTTAGAGTTCCAAATACATATATCCATATAGGAGAAAACAGAGTGAAACCTAAATATGAAAACGGTTACTGCAAAGGAACGGTTTAACCTAGAAGAACGAAATTTGGTGAGCCTAGTGGGATTGGTGTACTGATCATTACCTGCAAGTATCATCAAGATTGGGTGAAAAAATGTTTGCTGAGATTTCAGGAAACTCCTAGTTTTTAGGAAGCTTGTCAACCCCTTCCAATGAATGTGATTCTCGTCAGTCTCTGCTTGGGGCTACTTCCATAGGACACAAACCATAGCGATTGAACTTGGAACTACATTATTGTGCCAAGTTTCAAAGAGCTAGAACAAACCGTGTTTGATTTAGAGTTCCAACTACATGTATCCATATAGGAGAAAACAGAGCGAAACCTAAATATGAAAACGGTTACTGCAAAGGAACGGTTTAACCTAGAAGAACGAAATTTGGTGAGCCTAGTGGATTGGTGTACTGATCATTACCTGCAAGTATCATCAAGATTGGGTGAAAAAATGTTTGCTGAGATTTCAGGAAACTCGTAGTTTTTTGGAAGCTTGGCAACCCCTTCCAATGAATGTGATTCTCGTCAGTCTCTGCTTGGGGCTACTTCCATAGGACACAAACCATAGCGATAGAACTTGGAACTACATTATTGTGCCAAGTTTCAAAGAGCTAGCACAAACCGTGTTTGATTTAGAGTTCCAACTACATGTATCCATATAGGAGAAAACAGAGTGAAACCTAAACATGAAAACAGTTACTGCAAAGTAACGGTTTAACCTACAAGAACGAAATTTGGTGAGCCAAGTGGGACTGGTGTACTGATCATTACCTGCAAGTATCATCAAGTTTGGGTGAAAAAATGTTTGCTGAGATTTCATGAAACTCGTAGTTTTTTGGAAGTTTGGCAACCCCTTCCAATGAATGTGATTCTTGTCAGTCTCCGCTTGGGGCTACTTCCATAGGACACAAACCATAGCGATAGAACTTGGAACTACATTATTGTGCCAAGTTTCAAAGAGCTAGCACAAACCGTGTTTGATTTAGAGTTCCAACTACATGTATCCATATAGGAGAAAACAGACTGAAGCCTAAACATGAAAACGGTTACTGCAAAGGAACGGTTTAAACTAGAAGAACGAAATTTGGTGAGCCAAGTGGGAGTGGTGTACTGATCGTTACCTGCAAGTACCATCAAGATTGGGTGAAAAAATGTTTGCTGATATTTCAGGAAACTCGTAGTTTTTTGGAAGCTTGGCAACCCTTTCCAATGAATGTGATTCTCGTCAGTCTCTGCTTGGGGCTACTTCCATAGGACACAAACCATAGCGATAGAACTTGGAACTACATTATTGTGCCAAGTTTCAAAGAGCTAGCACAAACCTTGTTTGATTTAGAGTTCCAACTACATGTATCCATATAGGAGAAAACAGAGTGAAACCTAAACATGAAAACGGTTACTGCAAAGGAAAGGTTTAACCTAGAAGAACGAAATTTGGTGAGCCTAGTGGGATTGGTGTAATGATCATTACCTGCAAGTATCATCAAGATTGGGTGAAAAAATGTTTGCTGAGATTTCAGGAAACTCGTAGTTTTTTGGAAGCTTGGCAACCCCTTCCAATGAATGTGATTCTCGTCAGTCTCTGCTTGGGGCTACTTCCATAGGACACAAACCATAGCGAAAGAACTTGGAACTACATTATTGTGCCAAGTTTTCAAAGAGCTAGCACAAACCGTGTTTGATTTAGAGTTCCAACTACATGTATCCATATAGGAGAAAACAGAGTGAAACCTAAACATGAAAACTGTTACTGCAAAGGAACGGTTTAACCTAGAAGAACGAAATTTGGTTAGCCAAGTGGCATTGGTGTACTGATCATTACCTGCAAGTATCATCAAGTTTGGGTGAAAAAATGTTTGCTGAGATTTCAGGAAACTCCTAGTTTTTAGGAAGCTTGTCAACCCCTTCCAATGAATGTGATTCTCGTCAGTCTCTGCTTGGGGCTACTTCCATAGGACACAAACCATAGCGATAGAACTTGGAACTACATTATTGTGCCAAGTTTCAAAGAGCTAGAACAAACCGTGTTTGATTTAGAGTTCCAACTACATGTATCCATATAGGAGAAAACAGAGCGAAACCTAAATATGAAAACGGTTACTGCAAAGGAACGGTTTAACCTAGAAGAACGAAATTTGGTGAGCCTAGTGGGATTGGTGTACTGATCATTACCTGCAAGTATCATCAAGATTGGGTGAAAAAATGTTTGCTGAGATTTCAGGAAACTCGTAGTTTTTTGGAAGCTTGGCAACCCCTTCCAATGAATGTGATTCTCGTCAGTCTCTGCTTGGGGCTACTTCCATAGGACACAAACCATAGCGATAGAACTTGGAACTACATTATTGTGCCAAGTTTCAAAGAGCTAGCAAAAACCGTGTTTGATTTAGAGTTCCAACTACATGTATCCATATAGGAGAAAACAGAGTGAAACCTAAACATGTAAACGGTTACTGCAAAGGAACGGTTTAACCTAGAAGAACGAAATTTGGTGAGCCAAGTGGGATTGGTGTACTGATCATTACCTGCAAGTATCATCAAGATTGGGTGAAAAATGTTTGCTGAGATTTCAGGAAACTCGTAGTTTTTTGGAAGCTTGGCAACCCCTTCCAATGAATGTGATTCTCGTCAGTCTCTGCTTGGGGCTACTTCCATAGGACACAAACCATAGCGATAGAACTTGGCACTACATTATTGTGCCAAGTTTCAAAGAACTAGCACAAACCGTGTTTGATTTAGAGTTCCAAATACATATATCCATATAGGAGAAAACAGAGTGAAACCTAAATATGAAAACGGTTACTGCAAAGGAACGGTTTAACCTAGAAGAACGAAATTTGGTGAGCCTAGTGGGATTGGTGTACTGATCATTACCTGCAAGTATCATCAAGATTGGGTAAAAAAATGTTTGCTGAGATTTCAGGAAACTCCTAGTTTTTAGGAAGCTTGTCAACCCCTTCCAATGAATGTGATTCTCGTCAGTCTCTGCTTGGGGCTACTTCCATAGGACACAAACCATAGCGATTGAACTTGGAACTACATTATTGTGCCAAGTTTCAAAGAGCTAGAACAAACCGTGTTTGATTTAGAGTTCCAACTACATGTATCCATAAAGGAGAAAACAGAGTGAAACCTAAACATGAAAACTGTTACTGCAAAGGAACGGTTTAACCTAGAAGAACGAAATTTGGTTAGCCAAGTGGCATTGGTGTACTGATCATTACCTGCAAGTATCATCAAGATTGGGTGAAAAAATGTTTGCTGAGATTTCAGGAAACTCCTAGTTTTTAGGAAGCTTGTCAACCCCTTCCAATGAATGTGATTCTCGTCAGTCTCTGCTTGGGGCTACTTCCATAGGACACAAACCATAGCGATAGAACTTGGAACTACATTATTGTGCCAAGTTTCAAAGAGCTAGAACAAACCGTGTTTGATTTAGAGTTCCAACTACATGTATCCATATAGGAGAAAACAAAGCGAAACCTAAATATGAAAACGGTTACTGCAAAGGAACGGTTTAACCTAGAAGAACGAAATTTGGTGAGCCTAGTGGGATTGGTGTACTGATCATTACCTGCAAGTATCATCAAGATTGGGTGAAAAAATGTTTGCTGAGATTTCAGGAAACTCGTAGTTTTTTGGAAGCTTGGCAACCCCTTCCAATGAATGTGATTCTCGTCAGTCTCTGCTTGGGGCTACTTCCATAGGACACAAACCATAGCGATAGAACTTGGAACTACATTATTGTGCCAAGTTTCAAAGAGCTAGCAAAAACCGTGTTTGATTTAGAGTTCCAACTACATGTATCCATATAGGAGAAAACAGAGTGAAACCTAAACATGTAAACGGTTACTGCAAAGGAACGGTTTAACCTAGAAGAACGAAATTTGGTGAGCCAAGTGGGATTGGTGTACTGATCATTACCTGCAAGTATCATCAAGATTGGGTGAAAAAATGTTTGCTGAGATTTCAGGAAACTCGTAGTTTTTTGGAAGCTTGGCAACCCCTTCCAATGAATGTGATTCTCGTCAGTCTCTGCTTGGGGCTACTTCCATAGGACACAAACCATAGCGATAGAACTTGGCACTACATTATTGTGCCAAGTTTCAAAGAACTAGCACAAACCGTGTTTGATTTAGAGTTCCAAATACATATATCCATATAGGAGAAAACAGAGTGAAACCTAAATATGAAAACGGTTACTGCAAAGGAACGGTTTAACCTAGAAGAACGAAATTTGGTGAGCCTAGTGGGATTGGTGTACTGATCATTACCTGCAAGTATCATCAAGATTGGGTAAAAAATGTTTGCTGAGATTTCAGGAAACTCCTAGTTTTTAGGAAGCTTGTCAACCCCTTCCAATGAATGTGATTCTCGTCAGTCTCTGCTTGGGGCTACTTCCATAGGACACAAACCATAGCGATTGAACTTGGAACTACATTATTGTGCCAAGTTTCAAAGAGCTAGAACAAACCGTGTTTGATTTAGAGTTCCAACTACATGTATCCATATAGGAGAAAACAGAGCGAAACCTAAATATGAAAACGGTTACTGCAAAGGAACGGTTTAACCTAGAAGAACGAAATTTGGTGAGCCTAGTGGGATTGGTGTACTGATCATTACCTGCAAGTATCATCAAGATTGGGTGAAAAAATGTTTGCTGAGATTTCAGGAAACTCGTAGTTTTTTGGAAGCTTGGCAACCCCTTCCAATGAATGTGATTCTCGTCAGTCTCTGCTTGGGGCTACTTCCATAGGACACAAACCATAGCGATAGAACTTGGAACTACATTATTGTGCCAAGTTTCAAAGAGCTAGCACAAACCGTGTTTGATTTAGAGTTCCAACTACATGTATCCATATAGGAGAAAACAGAGTGAAACCTAAACATGAAAACAGTTACTGCAAAGTAACGGTTTAACCTAGAAGAACGAAATTTGGTGAGCCAAGTGGGACTGTGTACTGATCATTACCTGCAAGTATCATCAAGTTTGGGTGAAAAAATGTTTGCTGAGATTTCATGAAACTCGTAGTTTTTTGGAAGTTTGGCAACCCCTTCCAATGAATGTGATTCTTGTCAGTCTCCCGCTTGGGGCTACTTCCATAGGACACAAACCATAGCGATAGAACTTGGAACTACATTATTGTGCCAAGTTTCAAAGAGCTAGCACAACCGTGTTTGATTTAGAGTTCCAACTACATGTATCCATATAGGAGAAAACAGACTGAAGCCTAAACATGAAAACGGTTACTGCAAAGGAACGGTTTAAACTAGAAGAACGAAATTTGGTGAGCCAAGTGGGAGTGGTGTACTGATCGTTACCTGCAAGTACCATCAAGATTGGGTGAAAAAATGTTTGCTGATATTTCAGGAAACTCGTAGTTTTTTGGAAGCTTGGCAACCCTTTCCAATGAATGTGATTCTCGACAGTCTCTGCTTGGGGCTACTTCCATAGGACACAAACCATAGCGATTGAACTTGGAACTACATTATTGTGCCAAGTTTCAAAGAGCTAGCACAAACCTTGTTTGATTTAGAGTTCCAACTACATGTATCCATATAGGAGAAAACAGAGCGAAACCTAAATATGAAAACGGTTACTGCAAAGGAACGGTTTAACCTAGAAGAACGAAATTTGGTGAGCCTAGTGGGATTGGTGTACTGATCATTACCTGCAAGTATCATCAAGATTGGGTGAAAAAATGTTTGCTGAGATTTCAGGAAACTCGTAGTTTGGAAGCTTGGCAACCCCTTCCAATGAATGTGATTCTCGTCAGTCTCTGCTTTGGGGCTACTTCCATAGGACACAAACCATAGCGATAGAACTTGGAACTACATTATTGTGCCAAGTTTCAAAGAGCTAGCACAAACCGTGTTTGATTTAGAGTTCCAACTACATGTATCCATATAGGAGAAAACAGAGTTGAAACCTAAACATGAAAACAGTTACTGCAAAGTAACGGTTTAACCTAGAAGAACGAAATTTGGTGAGCCAAGTGGGACTGGTGTACTGATCATTACCTGCAAGTATCATCAAGTTTGGGTGAAAAAATGTTTGCTGAGATTTCATGAAACTCGTAGTTTTTTGGAAGTTTGGCAACCCCTTCCAATGAATGTGATTCTTGTCAGTCTCCGCTTGGGGCTACTTCCATAGGACACAAACCATAGCGATAGAACTTGGAACTACATTATTGTGCCAAGTTTCAAAGAGCTAGCACAAACCGTGTTGATTTAGAGTTCCAACTACATGTATCCATATAGGAGAAAACAGACTGAAGCCTAAACATGAAAACGGTTACTGCAAAGGAACGGTTTAAACTAGAAGAACGAAATTTGGTGAGCCAAGTGGGAGTGGTGTACTGATCGTTACCTGCAAGTACCATCAAGATTGGGTGAAAAAATGTTTGCTGATATTTCAGGAAACTCGTAGTTTTTTGGAAGCTTGGCAACCCTTTCCAATGAATGTGATTCTCGTCAGTCTCTGCTTGGGGCTACTTCCATAGGACACAAACCATAGCGATTGAACTTGGAACTACATTATTGTGCCAAGTTTCAAAGAGCTAGCACAAACCTTGTTTGATTTAGAGTTCCAACTACATGTATCCATATAGGAGAAAACAGAGTGAAACCTAAACATGAAAACGGTTACTGCAAAGGAAAGGTTTAACCTAGAAGAACGAAATTTGGTGAGCCTAGTGGGATTGGTGTAATGATCATTACCTGCAAGTATCATCAAGATTGGGTGAAAAAATGTTTGCTGAGATTTCAGGAAACTCGTAGTTTTTTGGAAGCTTGGCAACCCCTTCCAATGAATGTGATTCTCGTCAGTCTCAGCTTGGGGCTACTTCCATAGGACACAAACCATAGCGACAGAACTTGGAACTACATTATTGTGCCAAGTTTCAAAGAGCTAGCACAAACCGTGTTTGATTTAGAGTTCCAACTACATGTATCCATATAGGAGAAAACAGAGTGAAACCTAAACATGAAAACTGTTACTGCAAAGGAACGGTTTAACCTAGAAGAACGAAATTTGGTTAGCCAAGTGGCATTGGTGTACTGATCATTACCTGCAAGTATCATCAAGATTGGGTGAAAAAATGTTTGCTGAGATTTCAGGAAACTCCTAGTTTTTTAGGAAGCTTGTCAACCCCTTCCAATGAATGTGATTCTCGTCAGTCTCTGCTTGGGGCTACTTCCATAGGACACAAACCATAGCGATAGAACTTGGAACTACATTATTGTGCCAAGTTTCAAAGAGCTAGAACAAACCGTGTTTGATTTAGAGTTCCAACTACATGTATCCATATAGGAGAAAACAGAGCGAAACCTAAATATGAAAACGGTTACTGCAAAGGAACGGTTTAACCTAGAAGAACGAAATTTGGTGAGCCTAGTGGGATTGGTGTACTGATCATTACCTGCAAGTATCATCAAGATTGGGTGAAAAAAATGTTTGCTGAGATTTCAGGAAACTCGTAGTTTTTTGGAAGCTTGGCAACCCCTTCCAATGAATGTGATTCTCGTCAGTCTCTGCTTGGGGCTACTTCCATAGGACACAAACCATAGCGATAGAACTTGGAACTACATTATTGTGCCAAGTTTCAAAGAGCTAGCACAAACCGTGTTTGATTTAGAGTTCCAACTACAGTATCCATATAGGAGAAAACAGAGTGAAACCTAAACATGAAAACAGTTACTGCAAAGTAACGGTTTAACCTAGAAGAACGAATTTGGTGAGCCAAGTGGGACTGGTGTACTGATCATTACCTGCAAGTATCATCAAGATGGGTGAAAAAATGTTTGCTGAGATTTCAGGAAACTCGTAGTTTTTTGGAAGCTTGGCAACCCCTTCCAATGAATGTGATTCTTGTCAGTCTCTGCTTGGGGCTACTTCCATAGGACACAAACCATAGCGATAAAACTTGGAACTACATTATTGTGCCAAGTTTCAAAGAGCTAGCACAAACCGTGTTTGATTTAGAGTTCCAACTACATGTATCCATATAGGAGAAAACAGAGTGAAGCCTAAACATGAAAACGGTTACTGCAAAGGAACGGTTTAAACTAGAAGAACGAAATTTGGTGAGCCAAGTGGGAGTGGTGTACTGATCGTTACCTGCAAGTACCATCAAGATTGGGTGAAAAAATGTTTGCTGATATTTCAGGAAACTCGTAGTTTTTGGAAGCTTGGCAACCCTTTCCAATGAATGTGATTCTCGTCAGTCTCTGCTTGGGGCTACTTCCATAGGACACAAACCATAGCGATTGAACTTGGAACTACATTATTGTGCCAAGTTTCAAAGAGCTAGCACAAACCTTGTTTGATTTAGAGTTCCAACTACATGTATCCATATAGGAGAAAACAGAGTGAAACCTAAACATGAAAACGGTTACTGCAAAGGAAAGGTTTAACCTAGAAGAACGAAATTTGGTGAGCCTAGTGGGATTGGTGTAATGATCATTACCTGCAAGTATCATCAAGATTGGGTGAAAAAATGTTTGCTGAGATTTCAGGAAACTCGTAGTTTTTTGGAAGCTTGGCAACCCCTTCCAATGAATGTGATTCTCGTCAGTCTCTGCTTGGGGCTACTTCCATAGGACACAAACCATAGCGACAGAACTTGGAACTACATTATTGTGCCAAGTTTCAAAGAGCTAGCACAAACCGTGTTTGATTTAGAGTTCCAACTACATGTATCCATATAGGAGAAAACAGAGTGAAACCTAAACATGAAAACTGTTACTGCAAAGGAACGGTTTAACCTAGAAGAACGAAATTTGGTTAGCCAAGTGGCATTGGTGTACTGATCATTACCTGCAAGTATCATCAAGATTGGGTGAAAAAATGTTTGCTGAGATTTCAGGAAACTCCTAGTTTTTAGGAAGCTTGTCAACCCCTTCCAAATGAATGTGATTCTCGTCAGTCTCTGCTTGGGGCTACTTCCATAGGACACAAACCATAGCGATAGAACTTGGAACTACATTATTGTGCCAAGTTTCAAAGAGCTAGAACAAACCGTGTTTGATTTAGAGTTCCAACTACATGTATCCATATAGGAGAAAACAGAGCGAAACCTAAATATGAAAACGGTTACTGCAAAGGAACGGTTTAACCTAGAAGAAACGAAATTTGGTGAGCCTAGTGGGATTGGTGTACTGATCATTACCTGCAAGTATCATCAAGATTGGGTGAAAAAAATGTTTGCTGAGATTTCAGGAAACTCGTAGTTTTTTGGAAGCTTGGCAACCCCTTCCAATGAATGTGATTCTCGTCAGTCTCTGCTTGGGGCTACTTCCATAGGACACAAACCATAGCGATAGAACTTGGAACTACATTATTGTGCCAAGTTTCAAAGAGCTAGCACAAACCGTGTTTGATTTAGAGTTCCAACTACATGTATCCATATAGGAGAAAACAGAGTGAAACCTAAACATGAAAACAGTTACTGCAAAGTAACGGTTTAACCTAGAAGAACGAAATTTGGTGAGCCAAGTGGGACTGGTGTACTGATCATTACCTGCAAGTATCATCAAGATTGGGTGAAAAAATGTTTGCTGAGATTTCAGGAAACTCGTAGTTTTTTGGAAGCTTGGCAACCCCTTCCAATGAATGTGATTCTTGTCAGTCTCTGCTTGGGGCTACTTCCATAGGACACAAACCATAGCGATAGAACTTGGAACTACATTATTGTGCCAAGTTTCAAAGAGCTAGCACAAACCGTGTTTGATTTAGAGTTCCAACTACATGTATCCATATAGGAGAAAACAGAGTGAAGCCTAAACATGAAAACGGTTACTGCAAAGGAACGGTTTTAAACTAGAAGAACGAAATTTGGTGAGCCAAGTGGGAGTGGTGTACTGATCGTTACCTGCAAGTACCATCAAGATTGGGTGAAAAAAATGTTTGCTGATATTTCAGGAAACTCGTAGTTTTTTGGAAGCTTGGCAACCCTTTCCAATGAATGTGATTCTCGTCAGTCTCTGCTTGGGGCTACTTCCATAGGACACAAACCATAGCGATTGAACTTGGAACTACATTATTGTGCCAAGTTTCAAAGAGCTAGCACAAACCTTGTTTGATTTAGAGTTCCAACTACATGTATCCATATAGGAGAAAACAGAGTGAAACCTAAACATGAAAACGGTTACTGCAAAGGAAAGGTTTAACCTAGAAGAACGAAATTTGGTGAGCCTAGTGGGATTGGTGTAATGATCATTACCTGCAAGTATCATCAAGATTGGGTGAAAAAATGTTTGCTGAGATTTCAGGAAACTCGTAGTTTTTTGGAAGCTTGGAAACCCCTTCCAATGAATGTGATTCTCGTCAGTCTCTGCTTGGGGCTACTGCAATAGGACACAAACCATAGCGATAAAACTTGGAACTACATTATTGTGCCAATTTTAAAAGAGCTAGCACAAACCGTGTTTGATTTAGAGTTCCAACTACATGTATCCATATAGGAGAAAACAGAGTGAAACCTAAACATGAAAACGGTTACTGCAAAGGAACGGTTTAACCTAGAAGAACGAAATTTGGTGAGCCAAGTGGGACTGGTGTACTGATCATTACATGCAAGTACCATCAAGATTGGTTGAAAAAATGTTTGCTGAGATTTCAGGAAACTCGTAGTTTTTTGGAAGCTTGTCAACCCCTTCCAATGAATGTGATTCTCGTCAGTCTCTGCTTGGGGCTACTTCAATAGGACACAAACCATAGCGATAGAACTTGCAACTACATTATTGTGCCAAGTTTCAAACAGCTAGCACAAACCGTGTTTGATTTAGAGTTCCAACTACATGTATCCATATAGGAGAAAACAGAGTGAAACCTAAACATGAAAACTGTTACTGCAAAGGAACGGTTTAACCTAGAAGAACGAAATTTGGTGAGCCTAGTGGGATTGGTGTACTGATCATTACCTGCAAGTATCATCAAGATTGGGTGAAAAAATGTTTGCTGAGATTTCAGGAAACTCGTAGTTTTTTGGAAGCTTGGCAACCCCTTCCAATGAATGTGATTCTCGTCAGTCTCTGCTTGGGGCTACTTCCATAGGACACAAACCATAGCGATAGAACTTGGAACTACATTATTGTGCCAAGTTTCAAAGAGCTAGCACAAACCGTGTTTGATTTAGAGTTCCAACTACATGTATCCATATAGGAGAAAACAGAGTGAAACCTAAACATGAAAACTGTTACTGCAAAGGAACGGTTTAACCTAGAAGAACGAAATTTGGTTAGCCAAGTGGCATTGGTGTACTGATCATTACCTGCAAGTATCATCAAGATTGGGTGAAAAAATGTTTGCTGAGATTTCAGGAAACTCCTAGTTTTTAGGAAGCTTGTCAACCCCTTCCAATGAATGTGATTCTCGTCAGTCTCTGCTTGGGGCTACTTCCATAGGACACAAACCATAGCGATAGAACTTGGAACTACATTATTGTGCCAAGTTTCAAAGAGCTAGAACAAACCGTGTTTGATTTAGAGTTCCAACTACATGTATCCATATAGGAGAAAACAGAGCGAAACCTAAATATGAAAACGGTTACTGCAAAGGAACGGTTTAACCTAGAAGAACGAAATTTGGTGAGCCTAGTGGGATTGGTGTACTGATCATTACCTGCAAGTATCATCAAGATTGGGTGAAAAAATGTTTGCTGAGATTTCAGGAAACTCGTAGTTTTTTGGAAGCTTGGCAACCCCTTCCAATGAATGTGATTCTCGTCAGTCTCTGCTTGGGGCTACTTCAATAGGACACAAACCATAGCGATAGAACTTGCAACTACATTATTGTGCCAAGTTTCAAACAGCTAGCACAAACCGTGTTTGATTTAGAGTTCCAACTACATGTATCCATATAGGAGAAAACAGAGTGAAACCTAAACATGAAAACTGTTACTGCAAAGGAACGGTTTAACCTAGAAGAACGAAATTTGGTTAGCCAAGTGGGATTGGTGTACTGATCATTACCTGCAAGTATCATCAAGATTGGGTGAAAAAAATATTTGCTGAGATTTCAGGAAACTCCTAGTTTTTAGGAAGCTTGTCAACCCCTTCCAATGAATGTGATTCTCGTCAGTCTCTGCTTGGGGCTACTTCCATAGGACACAAACCATAGCGATAGAACATGGAACTACATTATTGTGCCAAGTTTCAAAGAGCTAGAACAAACCGTGTTTGATTTAGAGTTCCAACTACATGTATCCATATAGGAGAAAACAGAGCGAAACCTAAACATGAAAACGGTTACTGCAAAGGAACGGTTTAACCTAGAAGAACGAAATTTGGTGAGCCAAGTGGGATTGGTTTACTGATCATTACATGCAAGTACCATCATGATTGGGTGAAAAAATGTTTCCTGAGATTTCAGGAAACTCGTAGTTTTTTGGAAGCTTGGAAACCCCTTTCAATGAATGTGATTCTCGTCAGTCTCTGCTTGGGGCTACTTCAATAGGACACAAACCATAGCGATAGAACTTGGAACTACATTATTGTGCCATGTTTCAAAGAGCTAACAGAAACCGTGTTTGATTTAGAGTTCCAACTACATGTATCCATATAGGAGAAAACAGAGTGAAAACTAAACATGTAAACGGTTACTGCAAAGGAACGGTTTAACCTAGAAGAACGAAATTTGGTGAGCCAAGTGGGATTGGTGTACTGATCATTACCTGCAAGTATCATCAAGATTGGGTGAAAAAATGTTTGCTGAGATTTCAGGAAACTCCTAGTTTTTAGGAAGCTTGTCAATCCCTTCCAATGAATGTGATTCTCGTCAGTCTCTGCTTGGGCTACTTCCATAGGACACAAACCATAGCGATAGAACTTGGAACTACATTATTGTGCCAAGTTTCAAAGAGCTAGAACAAACCGTGTTTGATTTAGAGTTCCAACTACATGTATCCATATAGGAGAAAACAGAGCGAAACCTAAACATGTAAACGGTTACTGCAAAGGAACGGTTTAACCTAGAAGAACGAAATTTGGTGAGCCTAGTGGGATTGGTGTACTGATCATTACCTGCAAGTATCATCAAGATTGGGTGAAAAAATGTTTGCTGAGATTTCAGGAAACTCGTAGTTTTTTGGAAGCTTGGCAACCCCTTCCAATGAATGTGATTCTCGTCAGTCTCTGCTTGGGGCTACTTCCATAGGACACAAACCATAGCGATAGAACTTGGAACTACATTATTGTGCCAAGTTTCAAAGAGCTAGCACAAACCGTGTTTGATTTAGAGTTCCAACTACATGTATCCATATAGGAGAAAACAGAGTGAAACCTAAACATGAAAACTGTTACTGCAAAGGAACGGTTTAACCTAGAAGAACGAAATTTGGTTAGCCAAGTGGCATTGGTGTACTGATCATTACCTGCAAGTATCATCAAGATTGGGTGAAAAAATGTTTGCTGAGATTTCAGGAAACTCCTAGTTTTTAGGAAGCTTGTCAACCCCTTCCAATGAATGTGATTCTCGTCAGTCTCTGCTTGGGGCTACTTCCATAGGACACAAACCATAGCGATAGAACTTGGAACTACATTATTGTGCCAAGTTTCAAATAGCTAGAACAAACCGTGTTTGATTTAGAGTTCCAACTACATGTATCCATATAGGAGAAAACAGAGCGAAACCTAAATATGAAAACGGTTACTGCAAAGGAACGGTTTAACCTAGAAGAACGAAATTTGGTGAGCCTAGTGGGATTGGTGTACTGATCATTACCTGCAAGTATCATCAAGATTGGGTGAAAAAATGTTTGCTGAGATTTCAGGAAACTCGTAGTTTTTTGGAAGCTTGGCAACCCCTTCCAATGAATGTGATTCTCGTCAGTCTTTGCTTGGGGCTACTTCCATAGGACACAAACCATAGCGATAGAACTTGGAACTACATTATTGTGCCAAGTTTCAAAGAGCTAGCACAAACCGTGTTTGATTTAGAGTTCCAACTACATGTATCCATATAGGAGAAAACAGAGTGAAACCTAAACATGAAAACAGTTACTGCAAAGTAACGGTTTAACCTAGAAGAACGAAATTGGTGAGCCAAGTGGGACTGGTGTACTGATCATTACCTGCAAGTATCATCAAGATTGGGTGAAAAAAATGTTTGCTGAGATTTCAGGAAACTCGTAGTTTTTTGGAAGCTTGGAAACCCCTTTCAATGAATGTGATTCTCGTCAGTCTCTGCTTGGGGCTACTTCCATAGGACACAAACCATAGCGATAGAACTTGGAACTACATTATTGTGCCAAGTTTCAAAGAGCTAGAACAAACCGTGTTTGATTTAGAGTTCCAACTACATGTATCCATATAGGAGAAAACAGAGCGAAACCTAAACATGTAAACGGTTACTGCAAAGGAACGGTTTAACCTAGAAGAACGAAATTTGGGTGAGCCTAGTGGGATTGGTGTACTGATCATTACCTGCAAGTATCATCAAGATTGGGTGAAAAAATGTTTGCTGAGATTTCAGGAAACTCGTAGTTTTTTGGAAGCTTGGCAACCCCTTCCAATGAATGTGATTCTCGTCAGTCTCTGCTTGGGGCTACTTCCATAGGACACAACCATAGCGATAGAACTTGGAACTACATTATTGTGCCAAGTTTCAAAGAGCTAGCACAAACCGTGTTTGATTTAGAGTTCCAACTACATGTATCCATATAGGAGAAAACAGAGTGAAACCTAAACATGAAAACTGTTACTGCAAAGGAACGGTTTAACCTAGAAGAACGAAATTTGGTTAGCCAAGTGGCATTGGTGTACTGATCATTACCTGCAAGTATCATCAAGATTGGGTGAAAAAATGTTTGCTGAGATTTCAGGAAACTCCTAGTTTTTAGGAAGCTTGTCAACCCCTTCCAATGAATGTGATTCTCGTCAGTCTCTGCTTGGGGCTACTGCAATAGGACACAAACCATAGCGATAGAACTTGGAACTACATTATTGTGCCAAGTTTCAAAGAGCTAGAACAAACCGTGTTTTGATTTAGAGTTCCAACTACATGTATCCATATAGGAGAAAACAGAGCGAAACCTAAATATGAAAACGGTTACTGCAAAGGAACGGTTTAACCTAGAAGAACGAAATTTGGTGAGCCTAGTGGGATTGGTGTACTGATCATTACCTGCAAGTATCATCAAGATTGGGTGAAAAAATGTTTGCTGAGATTTCAGGAAACTCGTAGTTTTTTGGAAGCTTGGCAACCCCTTCCAATGAATGTGATTCTCGTCAGTCTCTGCTTGGGGCTACTTCCATAGGACACAAACCATAGCGATAGAACTTGGAACTACATTATTGTGCCAAGTTTCAAAGAGCTAGCACAAACCGTGTTTGATTTAGAGTTCCAACTACATGTATCCATATAGGAGAAAACAGAGTGAAACCTAAACATGAAAACAGTTACTGCAAAGTAACGGTTTAACCTAGAAGAACGAAATTTGGTGAGCCAAGTGGGACTGGTGTACTGATCATTACCTGCAAGTATCATCAAGATTGGGTGAAAAATGTTTGCTGAGATTTCAGGAAACTCGTAGTTTTTTGGAAGCTTGGCAACCCCTTCCAATGAATGTGATTCTTGTCAGTCTCTGCTTGGGGCTACTTCCATAGGACACAAACCATAGAGATAGAACTTGGAACTACATTATTGTGCCAAGTTTCAAAGAGCTAGCACAAACCGTGTTTGATTTAGAGTTCCAACTACATGTATCCATATAGGAGAAAACAGAGTGAAGCCTAAACATGAAAACGGTTACTGCAAAGGAACGGTTTAAACTAGAAGAACGAAATTTGGTGAGCCAAGTGGGAGTGGTGTACTGATCATTACCTGCAAGTACCATCAAGATTGGGTGAAAAAATGTTTGCTGAGATTTCAGGAAACTCGTAGTTTTTTGGAAGCTTGGCAACCCTTTCCAATGAATGTGATTCTTGTCAGTCTCTGCTTGGGGCTACTTCCATAGGACACAAACCATAGCGATAGAACTTGGAACTACATTATTGTGCCAAGTTTCAAAGAGCTAGCACAAACCGTGTTTGATTTAGAGTTCCAACTACATGTATCCATATAGGAGAAAACAGAGTGAAGCCTAAACATGAAAACGGTTACTGCAAAGGAACGGTTTAAACTAGAAGAACGAAATTTGGTGAGCCAAGTGGGAGTGGTGTACTGATCATTACCTGCAAGTACCATCAAGATTGGGTGAAAAAATGTTTGCTGATATTTCAGGAAACTCGTAGTTTTTTGGAAGCTTGGCAACCCTTTCCAATGAATGTGATTCTCGTCAGTCTCTGCTTGGGGCTACTTCCATAGGACACAAACCATAGCGATTGAACTTGGAACTACATTATTGTGCCAAGTTTCAAAGAGCTAGCACAAACCTTGTTTGATTTAGAGTTCCAACTACATGTATCCATATAGGAGAAAACAGAGTGAAACCTAAACATGAAAACGGTTACTGCAAAGGAAAGGTTTAACCTAGAAGAACGAAATTTGGTGAGCCTAGTGGGATTGGTGTAATGATCATTACCTGCAAGTATCATCAAGATTGGGTGAAAAAATGTTTGCTGAGATTTCAGGAAACTCCTAGTTTTTAGGAAGCTTGTCAACCCCTTCCAATGAATGTGATTCTCGTCAGTCTCTGCTTGGGGCTACTGCAATAGGACACAAACCATAGCGATAGAACTTGGAACTACATTATTGTGCCAAGTTTCAAAGAGCTAGAACAAACCGTGTTTGATTTAGAGTTCCAACTACATGTATCCATATAGGAGAAAACAGAGCGAAACCTAAATATGAAAACGGTTACTGCAAAGGAACGGTTTAACCTAGAAGAACGAAATTTGGTGAGCCTAGTGGGATTGGTGTACTGATCATTACCTGCAAGTATCATCAAGATTGGGTGAAAAAATGTTTGCTGAGATTTCAGGAAACTCGTAGTTTTTTGGAAGCTTGGCAACCCCTTCCAATGAATGTGATTCTCGTCAGTCTCTGCTTGGGGCTACTTCCATAGGACACAAACCATAGCGATAGAACTTGGAACTACATTATTGTGCCAAGTTTCAAAGAGCTAGCACAAACCGTGTTTGATTTAGAGTTCCAACTACATGTATCCATATAGGAGAAAACAGAGTGAAACCTAAACATGAAAACAGTTACTGCAAAGTAACGGTTTAACCTAGAAGAACGAAATTTGGTGAGCCAAGTGGGACTGGTGTACTGATCATTACCTGCAAGTATCATCAAGATTGGGTGAAAAAATGTTTGCTGAGATTTCAGGAAACTCGTAGTTTTTTGGAAGCTTGGCAACCCCTTCCAATGAATGTGATTCTTGTCAGTCTCTGCTTGGGGCTACTTCCATAGGACACAAACCATAGCGATAGAACTTGGAACTACATTATTGTGCCAAGTTTCAAAGAGCTAGCACAAACCGTGTTTGATTTAGAGTTCCAACTACATGTATCCATATAGGAGAAAACAGAGTGAAACCTAAACATGAAAACGGTTACTGCAAAGGAACGGTTTAACCTAGAAGAACGAAATTTGGTGAGCCAAGTGGGACTGGTGTACTGATCATTACATGCAAGTACCATCAAGATTGGGTGAAAAAATGTTTGCTGAGATTTCAGGAAACTCGTAGTTTTTTGGAAGCTTGTCAACCCCTTCCAATGAATGTGATTCTCGTCAGTCTCTGCTTGGGGCTACTTCAATAGGACACAAACCATAGCGATAGAACTTGCAACTACATTATTGTGCCAAGTTTCAAACAGCTAGCACAAACCGTGTTTGATTTAGAGTTCCAACTACATGTATCCATATAGGAGAAAACAGAGTGAAACCTAAACATGAAAACTGTTACTGCAAAGGAACGGTTTAACCTAGAAGAACGAAATTTGGTTAGCCAAGTGGGATTGGTGTACTGATCATTACCTGCAAGTATCATCAAGATTGGGTGAAAAAAATATTTGCTGAGATTTCAGGAAACTCCTAGTTTTTAGGAAGCTTGTCAACCCCTTCCAATGAATGTGATTCTCGTCAGTCTCTGCTTGGGGCTACTTCCATAGGACACAAGCCATAGCGATAGAACTTGGAACTACATTATTGTGCCAAGTTTCAAAGAGCTAGAACAAACCGTGTTTGATTTAGAGTTCCAACTACATGTATCCATATAGGAGAAAACAGAGCGAAACCTAAACATGAAAACGGTTACTGCAAAGGAACGGTTTAACCTAGAAGAACGAAATTTGGTGAGCCAAGTGGGATTGGTTTACTGATCATTACATGCAAGTACCATCAAGATTGGGTGAAAAAATGTTTCCTGAGATTTCAGGAAACTCGTAGTTTTTTGGAAGCTTGGAAACCCCTTTCAATGAATGTGATTCTCGTCAGTCTCTGCTTGGGGCTACTTCCATAGGACACAAACCATAGCGATAGAACTTGGAACTACATTATTGTACCAAGTTTCAAAGAGCTAGAACAAACCGTGTTTGATTTAGAGTTCCAACTACATGTATCCATATAGGAGAAAACAGAGCGAAACCTAAACATGTAAACGGTTACTGCAAAGGAACGGTTTAACCTAGAAGAACGAAATTTGGTGAGCCAAGTGGGATTGGTGTACTGATCATTACCTGCAAGTATCATCAAGATTGGGTGAAAAAATGTTTGCTGAGATTTCAGGAAACTCGTAGTTTTTTGGAAGCTTGGCAACCCCTTCCAATGAATGTGATTCTCGTCAGTCACTGCTTGGGGCTACTTCCATTGGACACAAACCATAGCGATAGAACTTGGAACTACATTATTGTGCCAAGTTTCAAAGAGCTAGCACAAACCGTGTTTGATTTAGAGTTCCAACTACATGTATCCATATAGGAGAAAACAGAGTGAAACCTAAACATGAAAACTGTTACTGCAAAGGAACGGTTTAACCTAGAAGAACGAAATTTGGTTAGCCAAGTGGCATTGGTGTACTAATAATTACCTGCCAGTATCATCAAGATTGGATGAAAAAATGTTTGCTGAGATTTCAGGAAACTCCTAGTTTTTAGGAAGCTTGTCAACCCCTTCCAATGAATGTGATTCTCGTCAGTCTCTGCTTGGGGCTACTTCCATAGGACACAAACCATAGCGATAGAACTTGGAACTACATTATTGTGCCAAGTTTCAAAGAGCTAGCACAAACCGTGTTTGATTTAGAGTTCCAACTACATGTATCCATATAGGAGAAAACAGAGTGAAACCTAAACATGAAAACAGTTACTGCAAAGTAACGGTTTAACCTAGAAGAACGAAATTTGGTGAGCCAAGTGGGACTGGTGTACTGATCATTACCTGCAAGTATCATCAAGATTGGGTGAAAAAATGTTTGCTGAGATTTCAGGAAACTCGTAGTTTTTTGGAAGCTTGGCAACCCCTTCCAATGAATGTGATTCTTGTCAGTCTCTGCTTGGGGCTACTTCCATAGGACACAAACCATAGCGATAGAACTTGGAACTACATTATTGTGCCAAGTTTCAAAGAGCAAGCACAAACCGTGTTTGATTTAGAGTTCCAACTACATGTATCCATATAGGAGAAAACAGAGTGAAGCCTAAACATGAAAACGGTTACTGCAAAGGAACGGTTTAAACTAGAAGAACGAAATTTGGTGAGCCAAGTGGGAGTGGTGTACTGATCATTACCTGCAAGTACCATCAAGATTGGGTGAAAAAATGTTTGCTGAGATTTCAGGAAACTCGTAGTTTTTTGGAAGCTTGTCAACCCCTTCCAATGAATGTGATTCTCGTCAGTCTCTGCTTGGGGCTACTTCCATAGGACACAAACCATAGCGATAGAACTTGAAACTACATTATTGTGCCAAGTTTCAAACAGCTAGCACAAACCGTGTTTGATTTAGAGTTCCAACTACATGTATCCATATAGGAGAAAACAGAGTGAAGCCTAAACATGAAAACTGTTACTGCAAAGGAACGGTTTAACCTAGAAGAACGAAATTTGGTTAGCCAAGTTGGATTGGTGTACTGATCATTACCTGCAAGTATCATCAAGATTGGGTGAAAAAAATATTTGCTGAGATTTCAGGAAACTCCTAGTTTTTAGGAAGCTTGTCAACCCCTTCCAATGAATGTGATTCTCGTCAGTCTCTGCTTGGGGCTACTTCCATAGGACACAAACCATAGCGATAGAACTTGGAACTACATTATTGTGCCAAGTTTCAAAGAGCTAGAACAAACCGTGTTTGATTTAGAGTTCCAACTACATGTATCCTTATAGGAGAAAACAGAGCGAAACCTAAACATGAAAACGGTTACTGCAAAGGAACGGTTTAACCTAGAAGAACGGAATTTGGTGAGCCAAGTGGGATTGGTTTACTGATCATTACATGCAAGTACCATCAAGATTGGGTGAAAAAATGTTTCCTGAGATTTCAGGAAACTCGTAGTTTTTTGGAAGCTTGGAAACCCCTTTCAATGAATGTGATTCTCGTCAGTCTCTGCTTGGGGCTACTTCAATAGGACACAAACCATAGCGATAGAACTTGGAACTACATTATTGTGCCATGTTTCAAAGAGCTAACAGAAACCGTGTTTGATTTAGAGTTCCAACTACATGTATCCATATAGGAGAAAACAGAGTGAAACCTAAACATGTAAACGGTTACTGCAAAAGAACGGTTTAACCTAGAAGAACGAAATTTGGTGAGCCAAGTGGGATTGGTGTACTGATCATTACCTGCAAGTATCATCAAGATTGGGTGAAAAAATGTTTGCTGAGATTTCAGGAAACTCCTAGTTTTTAGGAAGCTTGTCAACCCCTTCCAATGAATGTGATTCTCGTCAGTCTCTGCTTGGGGCTACTTCCATAGGACACAAACCATAGCGATAGAACTTGGAACTACATTATTGTGCCAAGTTTCAAAGAGCTAGAACAAACCGTGTTTGATTTAGAGTTCCAACTACATGTATCCATATAGGAGAAAACAGAGCGAAACCTAAACATGTAAACGGTTACTGTAAAGGAACGGTTTAACCTAGAAGAACGAAATTTGGTGAGCCAAGTGGGATTGGTGTACTGATCATTACCTGCAAGTATCATCAAGATTGGGTGAAAAAATGTTTGCTGAGATTTCAGGAAACTCGTAGTTTTTAGGAAGGTTGGCAACCCCTTCCTATGAATGTGAGTCTCGTCAGTCTCTGCTTGGGGCTACTTCCATAGGACACAAACCATAGCGATAGAACTTAGAACTACATTATTGTGCCAAGTTTCACAGAACTAGCACAAACCGTGTTTGATTTAGAGTTCCAACTACATATATCCATATAGGAGAAAACAGAGTGAAACCTAAATATGAAAACGGTTACTGCAAAGGAACGGTTTAACCTAGAAGAACGAAATTTGGTGAGCCTAGTGGGATTGGTGTACTGATCATTACCTGCAAGTATCATCAAGATTGGGTGAAAAAATGTTTGCTGAGATTTCAGGAAACTCGTAGTTTTTTGGAAGCTTGGCAACCCCTTCCAATGAATGTGATTCTCGTCAGTCTCTGCTTGGGGCTACTTCCATAGGACACAAACCATAGCGATAGAACTTGGAACTACATTATTGTGCCAAGTTTCAAAGAGCTAGCACAAACCGTGTTTGATTTAGAGTTCCAACTACATGTATCCATATAGGAGAAAACAGAGTGAAACCTAAACATGAAAACAGTTACTGCAAAGTAACGGTTTAACCTAGAAGAACGAAATTTGGTGAGCCAAGTGGGACTGGTGTACTGATCATTACCTGCAAGTATCATCAAGATTGGGTGAAAAAATGTTTGCTGAGATTTCAGGAAACTCGTAGTTTTTTGGAAGCTTGGCAACCCCTTCCAATGAATGTGATTCTTGTCAGTCTCTGCTTGGGGCTACTTCCATAGGACACAAACCATAGCGATAGAACTTGGAACTACATTATTGTGCCAAGTTTCAAAGAGCTAGCACAAACCGTGTTTGATTTAGAGTTCCAACTACATGTATCCATATAGGAGAAAACAGAGTGGAAACCTAAACATGAAAACGGTTACTGCAAAGGAACGGTTTAAACTAGAAGAACGAAATTTGGTGAGCCAAGTGGGAGTGGTGTACTGATCATTACCTGCAAGTACCATCAAGATTGGGTGAAAAAATGTTTGCTGATATTTCAGGAAACTCGTAGTTTTTTGGAAGCTTGGCAACCCTTTCCAATGAATGTGATTCTCGTCAGTCTCTGCTTGGGGCTACTTCCATAGGACACAAACCATAGCGATTGAACTTGGAACTACATTATTGTGCCAAGTTTCAAAGAGCTAGCACAAACCTTGTTTGATTTAGAGTTCCAACTACATGTATCCATATAGGAGAAAACAGAGTGAAACCTAAACATGAAAACGGTTACTGCAAAGGAAAGGTTTAACCTAGAAGAACGAAATTTGGTGAGCCTAGTGGGATTGGTGTAATGATCATTACCTGCAAGTATCATCAAGATTGGGTGAAAAAATGTTTGCTGAGATTTCAGGAAACTCGTAGTTTTTTGGAAGCTTGGCAACCCCTTCCAATGAATGTGATTCTCGTCAGTCTCTGCTTGGGGCTACTGCAATAGGACACAAACCATAGCGATAAAACTTGGAACTACATTATTGTGCCAATTTTCAAAGAGCTAGCACAAACCGTGTGTGATTTAGAGTTCCAACTACATGTATCCATATAGGAGAAAACAGAGTGAAACCTAAACATGCAAACGGTTACTGCAAAGGAACGCTTTAACCTAGAAGAACGAAATTTGGTGAGCCAAGTGGGATTGGTGTACTGATCATTACATGCAAGTACCATCAAGATTGGGTGAAAAAATGTTTGCTGAGATTTCAGGAAACTCGTAGTTTTTTGGAAGCTTGGCAACCCCTTCCAATGAATGTGATTCTCGTCAGTCTCTGCTTGGAGCTACTTCAATAGAACACAAACCATAGCGATAGAACTTGGAACTACATTATTGTGCCATGTTTCAAAGAGCTAACAGAAACCGTGTTTGATTTAGAGTTCCAACTTCATGTATCCATATAGGAGAAAACAGAGTGAAACCTAAACATGTAAACGGTTACTGCAAAGGAACGGTTTAACCTAGAAGAACGAAATTTGGTGAGCCAAGTGTGACTGGTGTACTGATCATTACCTGCAAGTATCATCAAGATTGGGTGAAAAAAAGTTTGCTGAGATTTCAGGAAACTCGTAGTTTTTAGGAAGCTTGGCAACCCCTTCCAATGAATGTGATTCTCGTCAGTCTCTGCTTGGGGCTACTTCCATAGGACACAAACCATAGCGATAGAACTTGGAACTACATTATTGTGCCAAGTTTCAAAGAGCTAGAACAAACCGTGTTTGATTTAGAGTTCCAACTACATGTATCCATATAGGAGAAAACAGAGTGAAACCTAAACATGAAAACGGTTACTGCAAAGGAAAGGTTTAACCTAGAAGAACGAAATTTGGTGAGCCTAGTGGGATTGGTGTAATGATCATTACCTGCAAGTATCATCAAGATTGGGTGAAAAAATGTTTGCTGAGATTTCAGGAAACTCGTAGTTTTTTGGAAGCTTGGCAACCCCTTCCAATGAATGTGATTCTCGTCAGTCTCTGCTTGGGGCTACTTCCATAGGACACAAACCATAGCGATAGAACTTGGAACTACATTATTGTGCCAATTTTCAAAGAGCTAGCACAAACCGTGTTTGATTTAGAGTTCCAACTACATGTATCCATATAGGAGAAAACAGAGTGAAACCTAAACATGAAAACGGTTACTGCAAAGGAACGGTTTAACCTAGAAGAACGAAATTTGGTGTGCCAAGTGGGACTGGTGTACTGATCATTACACGCAAGTACCATCAAGATTGGGTGAAAAAATGTTTGCTGAGATTTCAGGAAACTCGTAGTTTTTTGGAAGCTTGGCAACCCCTTTCAATGAATGTGATTCTCGTCAGTCTCTGCTTGGGGCTACTTCAATAGGACACAAACCATAGCGATAGAACTTGGAACTACATTATTGTGCCATGTTTCAAACAGCTAAAAGAAACCGTGTTTGATTTAGAGTTCCAACTACATGTATCCATATAGGAGAACACAGAGTGAAACCTAAACATGTAAACGGTTACTGCAAAGGAAGGGTTTAACCTAGAAGAACGAAATTTGGTGAGCCAAGTGGGATTGGTGTACTGATCATTACCTGCAAGTATCATCAAGAATGGGTGAAAAAATGTTTGCTGAGATTTCAGGAAACTCGTAGTTTTTTGGAAGATTGGCAACCCTTTTCAATGAAAGTGATTCTCGTCAGTCTCTGCTTGGGGCTACTTCCATAGGACACAAAGAATAGCGATAGAACTTGGAACTACATTATTGTGCCAAGTTTCAAAGAGCTAGCACAAACCGTGTTTGATTTAGAGTTCCAACTACATGTATCCATATAGGAGAAAACAGAGTGAAACCTAAACATGAAAACGGTTACTGCAAAGGAACGGTTTAACCTAGAAGAACGAAATTTGGTGAGCCAAGTGGGACTGGTGTACTGATCATTACCTGCAAGTATCATCAAGACTGGGTGAAAAAATGTTTGCTGAGATTTCAGGAAACTCGTAGTTTTTTGGAAGCTTGGCAACCCCTTTCAATGAAAGTGATTCTCGTCAGTCTCTGCTTGGGGCTACTTCCATAGGACACAAACCATAGCGATAGAACTTGGAACTACATTATTGTGCCAAGTTTCAAAGAGCTAGCACAAACCGTGTTTGATTTAGAGTTCCAACTACATGTATCCATATAGTAGAAAACAGAGTGAAACCTAAACATGAAAACGGTTACTCCAAAGGAACGGTTTAACCTAGAAGAACGAAATTTTTTGAGCCAAGTGGGATTGGTTTACTGATCATTACATGCAAGTACCATCAAGATTGGGTGAAAAAATGTTTGCTGATATTTCAGGAAACTCGTAGTTTTTTGGAAGCTTGGAAACCCCTTTCAATGAATGTGATTCTCGTCAGTCTCTGCTTGGGGCTACTTCAATAGGACACAAACCATAGCGATAGAACTTGGAACTACATTATTGTGCCATGTTTCAAAGAGCTAACAGAAACCGTGTTTGATTTAGAGTTCCAACTACATGTATCCATATAGGAGAACACAGAGTGAAACCTAAACATGTAAACGGTTACTGCAAAGGAACGGTTTAACCTAGAAGAACGAAATTTGGTGAGCCAAGTGGGATTGGTGTACTGATCATTACCTGCAAGTATCATCAAGATTGGGTGAAAAAATGTTTGCTGAGATTTCAGGAAACTCGTAGTTTTTAGGAAGGTTGGCAACCCCTTCCAATGAATGTGATTCTCGTCAGTCTCTGCCTTGGGGCTACTTCCATAGGACACAAACCATAGCGATAGAACTTGGAACTACATTATTGTGCCAAGTTCAAAGAACTAGCACAAACCGTGTTTGATTTAGAGTTCCAACTACATATATCCATATAGGAGAAAACAGAGTGAAACCTAAATATGAAAAACGGTTACTGCAAAGGAACGGTTTAACCTAGAAGAACGAAATTTGGTGAGCCTAGTGGGATTGGTGTACTGATCATTACCTGCAAGTATCATCAAGATTGGGTGAAAAAATGTTTGCTGAGATTTCAGGAAACTCGTAGTTTTTTGGAAGCTTGGCAACCCCTTCCAATGAATGTGATTCTCGTCAGTCTCTGCTTGGGTCTACTTCCAATAGGACACAAACCATAGCGATAGAACTTGGAACTACATTATTGTACCAAGTTTCAAAGAGCTAGCACAAACCGTGTTTGATTTAGAGTTCCAACTACATGTATCCATATAGGAGAAAACAGAGTGAAACCTAAACATGAAAACAGTTACTGCAAAGTAACGGTTTAACCTAGAAGAACGAAATTTGGTGAGCCAAGTGGGACTGGTGTACTGATCATTACCTGCAAGTATCATCAAGATTGGGTGAAAAAATGTTTGCTGAGATTTCAGGAAACTCGTAGTTTTTTGGAAGCTTGGCAACCCCTTTCAATGAAAGTGATTCTCGTCAGTCTCTGCTTGGGCTACTTCCGTAGGACACAAACCATAGCGATAGAACTTGGAACTACATTATTGTGCCAAGTTTCAAAGAGCTAGCACAAAACCGTGTTTGATTTAGAGTTCCAACTACTTGTATCCATATAGTAGAAAACAGAGTGAAACCTAAACATGAAAACGGTACTCCAAAGGAACGGTTTAACCTAGAAGAACGAAATTTGGTGAGCCAAGTGGATTGGTTTACTGATCATTACATGCAAGTACCATCAAGATTGGGTGAAAAAATGTTTGCTGATATTTCAGGAAACTCGTAGTTTTTTGGAAGCTTGGAAACCCCTTTCAATGAATGTGATTCTCGTCAGTCTCTGCTTGGGGCTACTTCAATAGGACACAAACCATAGCGATAGAACTTGGAACTACATTATTGTGCCATGTTTCAAAGAGCTAACAGAAACCGTGTTTGATTTAGAGTTCCAACTACATGTATCCATATAGGAGAACACAGAGTGAAACTAAACATGTAAACGGTTACTGCAAAGGAACGGTTTAACCTAGAAGAACGAAATTTGGTGAGCCAAGTGGGATTGGTGTACTGATCATTACCTGCAAGTATCATCAAGATTGGGTGAAAAAATGTTTGCTGAGATTTCAGGAAACTCGTAGTTTTTAGGAAGGTTGGCAACCCCTTCCAATGAATGTGATTCTCGTCAGTCTCTGCTTGGGGCTACTTCCATAGGACACAAACCATAGCGATAGAACTTGGAACTACATTATTGTGCCAAGTTTCAAAGAACTAGCACAAACCGTGTTTGATTTAGAGTTCCAACTACATATATCCATATAGGAGAAAACAGAGTGAAACCTAAATATGAAAACGGTTACTGCAAAGGAACGGTTTAACCTAGAAGAACGAAATTTGGTGAGCCTAGTGGGATTGGTGTACTGAACATTACCTGCAAGTATCATCAAGATTGGGTGAAAAAATGTTTGCTGAGATTTCAGGAAACTCGTAGTTTTTTGGAAGCTTGGCAACCCCTTCCAATGAATGTGATTCTTGTCAGTCTCTGCTTGGGGCTACTTCCATAGGACACAAACCATAGCGATAGAACTTGGAACTACATTATTGTGCCAAGTTTCAAAGAGCTAGCACAAACCGTGTTTGATTTAGAGTTCCAACTACATGTATCCATATAGGAGAAAACAGAGTGAAGCCCTAAACATGAAAACGGTACTGCAAAGGAACGGTTTAAACTAGAAGAACGAAATTGGTGAGCCAAGTGGGAGTGGTGTACTGATCATTACCTGCAAGTACCATCAAGATTGGGTGAAAAAATGTTTGCTGATATTTCAGGAAACTCGTAGTTTTTTGGAAGCTTGGCAACCCTTTCCCAATGAATGTGATTCTCGTCAGTCTCTGCTTGGGCTACTTCCATAGGACACAAACCATAGCGATTGAACTTGGAACTACATTATTGTGCCAAGTTTCAAAGAGCTAGCACAAACCTTGTTTGATTTAGAGTTCCAACTACATGTATCCATATAGGAGAAAACAGAGTGAAACCTAAACATGAAAAGGTTACTGCAAAGGAAAGGTTTAACCTAGAAAACGAAATTTGGTGAGCCTAGTGGGATTGGTGTAATGATCATTACCTGCAAGTATCATCAAGATTGGGTGAAAAAATGTTTGCTGAGATTTCAGGAAACTCGTAGTTTTTTGGAAGCTTGGAAACCCCTTCCAATGAATGTGATTCTCGTCAGTCTCTGCTTGGGGCTACTGCAATAGGACACAAACCATAGCGATAAAACTTGGAACTACATTATTGTGCCAATTTTCAAAGAGCTAGCACAAACCGTGTGTGATTTAGAGTTCCAACTACATGTATCCATATAGGAGAAAACAGAGTGAAACCTAAACATGCAAACGGTTACTGCAAAGGAACGCTTTAACCTAGAAGAACGAAATTTGGTGAGCCAAGTGGGATTGGTGTACTGATCATTACATGCAAGTACCATCAAGATTGGGTGAAAAAATGTTTGCTGAGATTTCAGGAAACTCGTAGTTTTTTGGAAGCTTGGCAACCCCTTCCAATGAATGTGATTCTCGTCAGTCTCTGCTTGGAGCTACTTCAATAGAACACAAACCATAGCGATAGAACTTGGAACTACATTATTGTGCCATGTTTCAAAGAGCTAACAGAAACCGTGTTTGATTTAGAGTTCCAACTTCATGTATCCATATAGGAGAAAACAGAGTGAAACCCTAAACATGTAAACGGTTACTGCAAAGGAACGGTTTAACCTAGAAGAACGAAATTTGGTGAGCCAAGTGTGACTGGTGTACTGATCATTACCTGCAAGTATCATCAAGATTGGGTGAAAAAATGTTTGCTGAGATTTCAGGAAACTCGTAGTTTTTAGGAAGCTTGGCAAACCCCTTCCAATGAATGTGATTCTCGTCAGTCTCTGCTTGGGGCTACTTCCATAGGACACAAACCATAGCGATAGAACTTGGAACTACATTATTGTGCCAAGTTTCAAAGAGCTAGAACAAACCGTGTTTGATTTAGAGTTCCAACTACATGTATCCATATAGGAGAAAACAGAGTGAAACCTAAACATGAAAACGGTTACTGCAAAGGAAAGGTTTAACCTAGAAGAACGAAATTTGGTGAGCCTAGTGGGATTGGTGTAATGATCAATACCTGCAAGTATCATCAAGATTGGGTGAAAAAATGTTT